>NC_134018.1:61487584-61789209 GCF_040712315.1 Castanea sativa | reverse complement strand
AAATGTTATGTGACTAAAAGAACATTCAAATTGTCTTTTCAACCACCACATAGAGGGGTGGGCTCTATTTAGTTTAATTGGTAAAACCTTTTGTCATCAAATAAGAGATCTATGTTTCGAATCTCACCTTCTTGACCTAATGATAGGGAACAATCATCATGGAACGTGCATTATAAGTTGAAATTCTATATTATCTGTTAAAAAAAATTGAAAAAATAAAACTTCTATTTGGTTGAAGGATTTTCCTGCCAACCGATTTCACACATTTCATTCTAGCCTGAACAATAATAGAAAAATGGTAGATCACATTTTCAAATATATATGAAGAAACAAAGACTTGGTCCTACTGACTACAACTGCAACAATGTGAAACGAAGACTTCCAGTTTTGGTCATGAATTAAGGGACCTCTATCATTGTCATTTGATTGATGGGGAAACGCTCCTTTCATAAAATGTGACTTACGTTCTATGAAAGGAGCGATTCATGTCTTAAAAGAGATAAGAGAAGGGGCCACGCGTCAATATTTTGCAATTGCAAGGATTGATTTCTTTGTTTTTGTGAACATAAAATTGTGTTTGGTTGGATGGAAAACATGTTAAAATATTTTTTTTTAAAGAAAATATTTTGTGCGGTTTTGAAAATGCTCCGAAAAATATTTTTATTTGTTTGGTTGAGTTCTTAAAAATGTTATAGAAAACATATCTTTCACTACTTTTTCGCATTGTCTCATCTTCCAAGCAAGTTAGTGGGGGAAGGTGATTGCGTGACTAATAATGATTATTGGGGGTGGAGGATTAGTTGAGAACAATGGTTCAACATGCATAAAGCCAACATCATTCTTCTCCTTATACACACATGCAACAATGGAGGAGCCCAAAATTGTCTCTATTACACTATTTCTTTCTCTTTGTGCATATATCTCTCTCAATAATTTTTCTGAACCACTCAAACAATGAGGTTGGTTTTATTTTACCCTAATGCAGTAATGAGTATTAATGATAGGGGTGGGCCCTGCTTTGCCACGAGTTCAATTACCTTTTTAGAATCATAGTGGAGATGTGTCAATGGTCTACTGTTTAGGCATGTTATCTGATAATCCGATAAATGGACCCATGTTCCTTCCTTCTGACACGTTAAAACGTTATCTGATTATCGATATATGGGGCCAAAATGGGGATATACCCTTTTTGGTGAAAAGTTTTAGCAAAATATCCCCTTTCTAAAACTATTTAGGGATATGCCCTTGTTTTGAAATTCAATTTTCTAAAAATCGAATTTCAATGTAAAACTTGATTTTTAGAAAATCGAGTTATAGCCAAATTAAACTTTAAAAAAAAAATTGCTTTTGAAAATCTCCAAGGAACTCGAGTTCCATACTGGAACTCAAGTTCCATTCTAAAACTCGATTTGATAAAATCAAGTTTCAAAACAAGGGCATATCCCTAAATAGTTTCAGAAATAGGGCATTTTACTAGAAATTTTCATCGAAAGGGGTATATCCCCATTTTTTCCTGATACATGGACCCATGTTTCTTCCTTTTGAAAGAGTTACTAAGGTTATTCCCTTGTGATTAGTGTTATGTATTGGGTGACATGTTTCGCATACATGCTTCCCTAGGTGCACTTGCTCTTCGACCGAATACCTTAGACATATTCACCACAGCGGATCAAGTCTGCGTTTGGCATTGATTATTTTTGTCAGCTTATTTTATTATTTAACTTATTTTTGCTACTATTCATGAGTCTCACTACACTTTTTGATACTATTCATGGGTCCCACTGTACTATTTCAGCTAACTTTTACCTTTATCTACAGTACTTTTGAAGAAAGTTTCAATTTTATTTAAATAAGCTCGTTATTTCTAAATGGACACCAAATTAGGTGATATTCTCCTTGGCAAATGCACTTAGGCGCATTGACCCTTAGCTTGATTTTGGATTCGATGGGCGCGGCCGGGGTGGACCTCTCTTCACAGCTAATAGACGTGACAAACGGGCAAGTCGGGATAAGTAAAACAAATACACAAGTTTCATTTCTACACAATATCAACATCCCAAAACATTTTTAAAAAAAAATTACAAATGCCATATTGGATAACTAATTTGACAAAGAATAAAAACATGTAAGATATGTACAAACTTGAAAACTAATTTTATAATCTATTATCAATTGTGGTTGACGCTCTATTTCAATTTGAGAATATATATTAAAGTTTGGTGATAAGCATAAACTTGACTTATGTTCAAAATAGAATGAAATGAAATGAACAATTTTGAACTTTTATACTTGGCTGGGTTTAGTTTGGTTATAGAATTCAATCATGGCTATCTTATTAATGGGGTGTGACTATGGTGTGGTTCCCTATTCATTGAATAACCAATGTTTGAGAAATATATACAAAATTTTTATTATTTATTAATATTTGATATTTATATACACTTTATGGATATTTAGGGCTTGGTTTACTCATTTTAATTGTATTTAGTTTTTCTTTTAAGTCAAAATAAGGTCAGTATATTTAGGATATATATTCTTAAGAATATTTTTCACTTATGAAGCCAGTTTGTATAACCTATAAGTTGGTCCTAAGCTTACAAAAGAAAACTGAAATTTTTGTATCAATAAAAATTCCAACTATTTTTTATTTTCTTTTCATAGGATAGATTTTATAATAAAGTTCTTCCTTTATGTATTCAAGTAGGGACAAACCCAGAATTTCAAGCTGGGGGACCGATGATAAGTGAAAATAAATAAATTAAATAAGCATCCATATAGTATTAACAAAACTATCAATCAAGACAAATACACAAATCAATATTTCTTAATATATTAAGGTGTAATCATCTATAAACAAAGACAAAAGACACAAAACACTATTGTTTCTTAATACGTTATCTATGAAAAAGGGAATTTGACGCTCTTTTAAATCTTCAAAATTATCTATAATTGAATCCAAACTAAATGTGAAAGATATGTCCCATTCAGTGTATCACATCAAAGAGTCTATCAAAAAATCATTTTTCATTTATCTAATTAAAAATTATTAGTTATAAAATTATGAGTTAGCTATGTGGGCAAGTCACAATTTAATTTTGTTAAATTTGTGTGAAATTGTTTTTATATTGGATGTTTTTGTCTTTGTCTCTCTACCTCTGTCAAACAGTCATTGTTATGTACCTCACTACTATGAAATTATAATGCACTACTTTTCTACTTTTCCAGCTTTACCTTTTTTTTTGGGCACCTGTTGCTTGTTCCCTATTATTGCCCTACTACCAACAAATATTCTCTACAAAGTTGTGGGCAAGTCGCAATTTAATTTTGTTAGGTTTGTGTGACATTTTTTTTATTTTTATATTGTGTATTTTTGTCTTTGTCTCTCTATCTCTGTCAAACTGTCACCATTACGTACCTCACTACTATGAAATTATAATGCACTACTTTTCTACCTTTCCAGCCTTACCTTTTTTTTTGGGCACCTATTGTTTGTTCCCTATTATTGCCCTAGTACCAACAAATATTCTCTACAAAGTTGTGGGCAAGTCGCAATTTAATTTTGTTAGGTTTGTGTGACATTTTTTTTATTTTTATATTGTGTATTTTTGTCTTTGTCTCTCTATCTCTGTCAAACTGTCACCATTACATACCTCACTACTATGAAATTATAATGCACTACTTTTCTACCTTTCCAGCCTTACCTTTTTTTTTTGGGCACCTATTGTTTGTTCCCTATTATTGCCCTAGTACCAACAAATATTCTCTACAAACTCTCTCTCTCTCTATATTTTAACTTTATTCACAACTCACTTCTCACTATCTCAGACATTAGTAGCTGCAAAAAAAAATAGCACAAAGACTCCCAAACACACAGATCCACATATTTAAATTTAATTCACAATCCCACTAAGAAAAAAGAAAAACACACACACACACACACACACACACCACAATCACATATGACAGATTCACAAACTTTGTGTGGAGATTTCTAGTATCGATGTTCAATTTTCAGTATTGTGAAAATATGTATTTGAGTGTTATAAAAATACGTGTCAGAAGTGTTATTATTGTTTAAACACTGAAAATTGTTGTTTAAACATCAGTACCAAACAGCCTTGTAACAGTGGAGAGAAAATCATATCAAAATCAATGTTAAGTTTTGAAATTGAAGGAAAGAAAAAATACTTAGAGTGGATCGGGATTCAGGATGGAGATCGGAGTCTACAGCAGCCGGCATCAAAGGAGTAGTGGGCAGGTTAAGCACCACAATTCAAGAGAATCCTTTATGGCTCTCTTGTTGGCCTTTTTATATGTACTTCAAATTGGTTTTGAAAAATCCCCTCAAAGGCTCAAACCCATTTAAATGAAGATTTTTAAGATTAATCATGTGTATAATTTAAATAAATCATGTATCATTTGAAAATATCATGCAAATAAAAGTACTCGTGGATTGTCTTTTCAATTACCATGTAGCATTCCTAAAATAAAAAAATTAAATAAAAAATTCCAGAGGAACTTTCCTCCAATCCAACTTGTTACTTAATTTTTTCTATTTAAATATAATTATTTCACAATTTCCATTATGTGCTAAACTAAAATGGTAGATCACATTTTCAAATACGTATATAAAACTTTTTTATATGTACCATGTAGTATCCCTCACAAATGAAATTTGCACCCACCACTTTGTCTCGGTTTGTTTCATTAAACGCTAACATGTGAAGAAACAAAGACTTTTCCTACTTGAGTAAGTCTATTACCACAATAATTTTAACAATTTTGACCACAATTCGTCTATGTGGTGAGTTGTAAAAAGTGAAAAAAAAAAAAAAAAAAAAAAAAGGTTCATGCAAATCCACAATTTTACTGCTAACAAGTTATCATATGAACAAACTATAGTAAAATTGTGAAAATAGTTGTGATACTAAACTTACTCAATCCTACTAGCTACTGGCTACACCTACAAGTTGCAATTGCAACCATGTGAAACGAAGACTTCTAGTTGATTTGGTCATCAATTATAGGACCATTGACATTTTTTTTTTGGCTGAAAAAAAAAAAAAAAAAAAGACATTGACAATGGTCCTATATCATGTCTTTTGATAGAAGACTAAAGATTTATGTTGTGGTGTCACTATACTCACTCAATTCTACGAAGGGGAAACGGCGAAACACTCCACTCACAAAACATGAATCAAGCTCTATAAAAGGAGCGCTTCATCTTTTACATTAAAATAAATTTGTGCATTCTATGAGCTAGCCACACACACACAAAAAGAAAGAAAGAAGAGAGAGAGAGAGAAGAGATAAGGTGCCACGCGTCAATATTATGCAATTGCTAGGATTGGCATCTTGTTTTTGTGAACATAAGTCACAATTAAATGTGAGTTATAGTTCTTATCAAAAAAAAAATAAAATAAAACAATTGTGGGTTTTAATTAACTCATCTGGTAAAGTCTCTTTTCATAGAATAAGTGATCTACCAACACCAAAAACTATCTGATAATAACGAACAATCATTAGGAGTGTACGCCATAAGTTCAAACTATATTTCCAAAAAAAAAAGTCATAATTAAATTAAATAACTAACCCTTTCATTTTCAAATAAATAAGATTTTTATGTACATCTCAACTATCAAGAACCATGAAGATGTACAATGGAATCTCCCTCACTACTGACATTTTTAATATATTTTTATTATTCTATTGAAAATGGAATCTGTAGGCGTTTTCCTTATTTTTGGCCCACTTAAACCCCGTTGTGCAGGGCATTGGACCACCCCAACACGAGGTGAGACATACCACTGATTGAACTTACAACGTCAAACTTTCAATGTGATAAGTCGTGAGGAATTCCTACCATCAGACCACTGTTTGGTGTGGTTTTGACATTTCATTGTAAGACAAAGACTTGCTATAGATTGGTCATAAGAAGGACCATTGTAATTGTTGTTTACCAAAGAAAAGATTAATTTTTGGTCCACTTAAACCCTATTGTGCAAGGCATTGGACCACCCAACACTAGGTGAGACATACCACTGATTGAACTTACGTCAAACTTGCAATGTGATAAGTTGTGAGGAATTCCTACCATCAAACCACCGTTTGGTGTGGTGTTGGCATTTCATTGAAAGACGAAGACTTGCTATAGATTGGTCATAAGAAGGACCATTGTAATTGTTGTTTACCAAAGAAAAGATTAATTTCTAGCCCACTTAAACCCTATTGTGCAGGGCATTGTACCACCCCAACACTAGGTGAGACATACCATTGATTGAACTTACAACGTCAAACTTGAAATGTGATAAGTCGTGAGGAATTCCTACCATCAAACCACCATTTGGTATGGTTTAGGCATTTCATTGTAAGACGAAGAGTTGCTATAGATTGGTCATAAGAAGGACCATTGTAATTGTTGTTTATCAAAGAAAAGATTAATTTATGGTGTCACTCACATCTTATGAGCTGGGTAGAGAACAACGCTTAGATAGAGTGCCACAAGTCAAAATCTTGCCATTGCTAAGATTGACTGACTTGTTATTATGAATTCAAAACTAATAATAATCAAATCAAGTCAAATAAGATAAGGCTAAACAACAAGGGCAGAGGTAAATTTTATGAATACGTTGCTTCTTAATAGTCCAATATTCAAAACCATAAAGCAAAGCTAGTCATATAGTAGTCTTATAAAAATTTCCTTCAGCTTAATAGGTATTCTACAATTGTACAAAATTTTTGAGATATTTCTCCATTTCATCCACCTTGTTCTTATCCTATAATTCAAATTCTCATCAATCTTTCTATATTTATGAATTAGTGATCTAAGATTTTATCTCTCTTTAGTATCTCTTAACCATCAAGTCTTATCGAAAGCCTTTAAATTCTAGAGCGCTGCGCCAAAATTCTAATATGGCACTACCTTCACTTCTAATTTTATCCAATAAAACTATATCATAAGCTAAAGGCATACACCAAAGGGCTTCCTATTAAATTGACTTAGTGAGCTCATCCATCACTATTAAAGAAGATATGGACTTAATGTTGATCCTTGATACTAACATATAGTGATAGGAAATTCACTTGTGATTCTTCCAATTGTTCTCACACTAATTACAACTTCGTCATTTATATCCTTAATCAACTTAATATACTTCAGATGAACTCCTTTCTTTTCCAAAACCCACCACTTAACCCTTTTAAGGATCCTATCATTGCTTTCTCTAAATCAAAGAAAACCATATTAAAATTTTTACAAGCCTCTATGTATATTTCCATTAAACATCTAAATAAGAAAACAGCTTCATGGGTAGTTTGTTTTGGCATAAAACTAAATTGATTCTCCGATATTGTTGTTTCATGTCTTAACCTATACTCAATCACTTTTTTTCCAAAGTTTTATAGTGTGGCTCAAAAGTTTAATTTCACAATAATTTGTACAGTTTTGAATCTCCCTTGTTCTTGTAAATAGTTATTAAAGTGCTTATTATGCTCCACTCAGAAAACATTTTGATACTAATCTGCTCAAAATCCACCAAAGCAGGACCAAGTGCCTCATGAGAGATACCCTTGACACTTAAATTCAGCACCACAGGATAAATTCCAATGTGAATGAATGTGCACCATTGCCATAGTTAGAAGAAGATGTATGACCTATGCAAGAGCATTAACATCAGCCTCATAACAATGTCTTAGTAAAAATTCTAGCTAAAATTTTCGTATTTGCTATTCTAATTAACATATTGTTTGTTTTTTTAATTATTATTCGCCTTATTACATTGATGGTTAACTATGATTTTGGGGGAAGTCAAGTTCAGAACTCTTGTCAAATGGGTCACTAGTTGGATGCTACCACTGTGTTTTCTTGAAGCAACGATGGATCAACATACTCACTTCATAAAATTTTCTATCGTAACTTTCCAAAAGAACAAGTCCACTTAAATAAAATCACCCTCATAGGCGTTCTTTATCTCAGACAAAATTAGTCTTTTAGATTCCCCAATTGAATTCAACTAGGCTAGAGTATTGATCAATGCAACAAAAAGATCGAATAGGTTCCACCAAATCTAGAATCTCCAATAGGCAAGGTTCCTTTGAGTTAAGCAATGCAAGGAGCTATTTGCAAACTCGATAACCATCAACCAGGTCCACAATTCTAATATCTTGACTGAAGTTCAAGGCTTTCAGTGATAAGTAGGTTGCCATCCGTAGTTGATCACCCAGAGAGGAAGCTGGTCTCTGCAAGCCACCATAACTACTCCATTGCTGTCTATAATAACAATCACAAAGCTCACTCAGTGCCATGTTCATTTCAAAATGATGAGGTGGTGGTGGCTTCCATTTCAATGGAACGGAGCTTGTGCCCGCTGATTTGTCTCTATTCTCCACTGAGCATTTCTATTACATCCATATAGCCACGAAAAATGTCTTCGGATCCAGTGTGTGAAGTGTTTGCAACACTCTTCCCACCAGTTCAATGAAAGGCATATGCCGATCCAACAAGAGCTTTTTCAACAACCATGATTCTAACCAACATTTCTGAGCACTGGTACATTCCCAAAACATATTAGTTCCTTTATAATGCCTCATAATACAAATGAGCACTAAAACAACCATTTTATTTAATTTCTGAAACACCTTGTCCTCCACACCCATACTGATCCAAGCTAAGAACACCACCACAAAGAAATTAGTCCAATTTTGAACAGGCCTCAAATGGATTCCAATGCATTAATCACATCCATATATTCAAATTTCAAGCATCATAACATCTTTATTTGCAACTAGCTAGAATAGCTTAAGAAATAAAGGAACCAAATGACTAATACCACTCCAAGCATCATGTCAAAACCATCCATACTTCATATCCAACAAAACTATACAAAGAGTCCCACCCTGCACTGATGGCCTTCCCAACTTCCAACCCATGTGTTGTGCACACAGAATTAGAAGGCCAATTGTAACTTGCTATCCTCTAATTGAGTAGGCAAAGATTTACCTACATAGAAAAGATGATTCATTCAAATTGACATCTACTTTTTCAGTACTTACTAGGAATGGCAACGAGACGGGTTTTTCCATACTCGGACCCGACCCGTAGGCCTGGACCTGCAGCCCGGACCTGGCCCATTTATTAAACGGATTTTTTTCCCGGGGCCCACACCAGCCCTACCGGGCCCCGTTTAGGCCAACCAGATTTGGGCCCAAATGGTGGCCCAACCAAGAAAAAAGAAAAAAAAAAAAGAAAAAGAAAAAAAGAATTGAAGCCTAAACAAAGCCCTAACGAAAATCTAATCACAGTTTAGTAACTAAAATTATTCAAAAACCTCAAAATCAAACTAAAAACCAAAAAAATACATGAGAATTGAATCAAAGCAACGAATAATTAACTCCAAACTCAAGGAAATTTTACTCAATCAAACTATTCCAAAAAGCAAAAAATTGAACAGAGCTAAAGAACTAATCTCGGAGTTAATGTCGAAAATGCAATCTATCAAAACTCTAACGATTCCTCTTTTTTCTCACACTTTCTTGGTAACCAAACAAAGCCAAGCCTAACTAAAATCAAATCACAATTAAGTACAACCAAAATGATTTGACATCCTCAAAAAATACACTAAAACACTAAAGGAAAATGATCATTGAGATAAAAACAAAGAAAAATTAACTAGAAATTCAAAGAAAAGTAGAGAATTACAGTTTCAAATCGGAACGAAATGTGATCGATTCGATATAAATTCAAAGCCTTGCTATCATAGAGAATGATTGAGTGTGAGAGAAGAAATTGGTGAAGTGAAACTGAGTTCGATTGAGAGTGAGTGCGAGTTCGATTGAGAGTGAGAGTGAGAGAAGAGCTGAGTCCGAACTTGAGATGAGAGGCGGCTAAGGTGTGATCTGAAGACTGAAGTGCAAAGTGTTAGGATATATATATATATATATATATATATATATATATATATATATATATATATATATATATATATAACGGGGTACTTCAGTAATTTAGGAAATAACCGGGTCCGGGCCGGGTTTCGAATTTTTTTGATAAAATCCAGACTCAACCTGAACCCACATCGGGTTTTTTTTTTTAAACCCATACCCGACCCAATTCTTTATCGGGCCGGGTAAAATCCGGCCCATTAGGGTTGGGCCGGGCTAGGTATCCGCGGGTTGGATCTAAATTGCTATCCCTAGTACTTACCTCCAAACATACTTCTACTCTCGCTGTCACCTAACTCCTAATTTTTTATCCTACGCAAACATTATTGGAGGGTGTAACCATATGGTTTTACACTAAATTCTTATAGAATTTAAATCCATATATTAACTCAATGTAATCAGTGGTAGCAAGCTTCTTATCATGGATTATCTAAGAAAAAGAAAAGGAAACCCAAGCATACAGGAAATTTCTCACCCATTTGTTCATCATGGACAAAGAGCACACAACATATTACTTTTGGTTTGAGAGAAGCAAGGACGGTTCTTAATAATAGAAAAATCTTCTGCTAGCTTCTCTTTGAAAAGAAACAGAAAAGTGTAACCATGAGTGTGCTTTTACGCATGCATGATATCCATTCTCTGTAAATGAATTTGTTTTCATTAAAAAATATAGACAATGATCTTCAAAGAAGATGGCCAGACAAAGCTACAATCATTCTCAGAAATAAAACTCAGTGCCTAAAAAATAACAAAAATATTCCAATTTATGTAGACAAGAAGTAACTTATTCATCTCGTGCTCTTGGACGAACTCCAAGTCCAGTTCTTATATTTGCACCCACTTCCAGGAGGTCTTCCACCTATATAAGATATGCAACATTGAGCACATTTTCAAGGATTCAAAATACAATTCAAAAGGATAATTATGTCGACTTTGCTACCTTTAAAAGGTCATATATGAGAATAGAAACACTTATATTTCTTTATAAATGCCACTCTCCATCCCATAAATGAAAAGAAGGAACTTTAGACATGCATAGACACAAGCTGACAGCTGACACAAACACAAAGGGTGGCGAAGGAAACAATAATTAATAAATAAACCAAACACTCGCTTGAGAAAAGTTCTTCACTTTTAGATATAGTGAGAGATTAATTATTATGCCAATGTGCTCTAGTTCAAACTGTAATTGGGTTCAAAGCCCGGCCAAAATGGCCAAATATCACAATTTTCAGAAATTGGTAGCAAAAAAACACTGTTTCGGAGACTATGATTCTGTCTTTGTGGAGCTTAAGTCTCCAACCTCCTTGCCAGGGAGTTGACAACCAAATGCTTCAATAAATGCACTGGTGTTAACAAGATGTAATTCCAAAGCCTTTCTATCAATGTCCTTTTGTAAAGTCCTTTTAAAATGTTTTATAAGAAAATCATCTTTAAAATTTAAAGCATATATAATAAAACAAAATTTTTTTTGTACACCTTTGTGCTCTTGCTGAGTAGTGGTATAAGAGTAGCCATGATGATCAGGGTAACTGGAATTCAAAAACTTTACAAATTATACCATGATTCTATCTATGTGATAGTGAACAATTTATGCAGTGAACAGAGAATAATTTATGCAAAAAAGAGAGAGAACAATTTTTTTAATAATGCTGAACAGAAATAATTTTATACAGAATGCTAGAAACAGTTTATGCAGAAAACAGTGAACAATTTTTATGAGAAAACAATGAATAGTTTTAATTAATGCAGAAAACAAATTTTATGAATGTAGTAAGCAGATTCGAGTATACCGTAAACATGATATGCAGAAAGCAAATTTTATTAATGTAGAAATAGATTTTATCAATGCAGAAAAATAGATTCGATTATTGTGAAATTCAAACATGAAAAAGCATTCAGATTGGCATTTAAATTTAGAAAACACGATTTCACTAGGTGTTTTATGAGAAAACAGTGAACAATTTTTTAAATAGTGAACAGAGAATAATTTACACAAAAAAGAGAGTAAACAATTTTTTAAATAATGCTAAACATAAAATAGTTTTATGCAGAATGCTAGAAATAGTTTATGCAAAAAACAGTGAACAATTTTTATGAGAAAACAATGAACAATTTTAATTAATGTAGAAATTAATTCATATTTTGAAATTAAAATCCCTATATTTTACAATGCTTATATTTAAATAAATAAAAACATAAAATAGCTACTTATTGTTATGTTTATGTTTATGTTTATTTGTCGATTACCCAAAAAAAAAAAAAGTTATAAGGAACTCGAGTTTGATAAACTCGAGTTCCTTACAAGGTACTCGAGCTTGGTGAGCTCGAGTACCATAGTAATAAACATAAACATAAATATTTTTATAATAGGTACTCGAGCCTGGTATACTCGAGTACTGTGTTGCATGGAACTCGAGTTTACCAAGCTCGAGTACCACATTATTTTTTTTAATCGCATAAATTCGAGCTCAACAGTGCCACGGTGGCGGAACTGATGAAGAACTCGAGTTTCATAAACTCGAGTACCATTTAAACTCGAGTTTCTGAAACTCGAGTTCCAAAAAAGTGGTATTTCCCTATTTAGTTCCGAAACAGTGTTTTCTTGCTACAAATTTCTGAAAATTGTGGTATTTGTCCATTTTGGCCGCTTCCGCTATGTGTTTTGTATGAGATACAAAACCAGATTTTCCAACAGTTTCTTGGTCAGACTTGCATAGTTTCAATACTCAACTTGAACACTTGTTTCTTGAAGTACTAAACTCATCTTAGATCTACCCAATTACAAGTAAAGTACGTTTTGTCAAAGAATTAATTAATTACATAAACATGTCCCTAACAAAGTCTAAACAAACAAACAATCACAATTAAAACTCATTGTAAATACTAATAAAAAGTAGATCAACCCAATATAGGACTTATCACAAATCCACAACACATACTCAAACAATATATCCAAGAATAGTGTGTATATATGTTGGTACAATCTAATCTTGTCAAGTTTCTATGTGACATGAACAAATTGGTAAATCTCTGAAAACTTGAATCATAATGAAAAAAAGCAAAAATCAAGGACCAAAAAATTTGAAATTCCCATGACAAGTTAATTGACATTTGGTTGTGGTTTCTCTGCCGTAACTGTGGTTTGTGGACAACATATGGAACCCATTATAATGGTGATTGTTTTCAAGATCCACTAAGTTTCAATCCAAGTAGATTTAAAGAGCCCATCCACCATTTGTTTTTATTCCCTTCGGAGGACGCCCAAGAGTACGTGCGTGCAGCGTACCAACTGGCCAAGTTGAGTATCCTCATCTTTGTTCATTTTATTGTAACCCAACTGGCCAAGATTGCAATGCTCTCTAACTTGTAGCATTGGACTCTCTTGCGGTTTGTAAACTTTGTAGTGCTCTCACATTGCACCACACAAACCACGACCTTATATAAAGAAAAAGTTCCCGCCTTACTTCCATCCTATTTCTAATAGAATGATATGGCGCAGAGACCTTGATCAAATCTTTCAAGTGACGTTGAAGCATAGAAGAGATCACATTGGTGATTAGTGTTTCAACTTTATTCCGTTTTGGAAACTATGAAGAGAAACGGACGGGTTTTGGTATTCTCAAAATTTGCTAACTAAATATAGGTTTTATTGCCGTTTTTATGTTGAGTACAATTATGGGTTGGTTGGCTGCTAATATAAACGGGAAAACTTGATATGGAAAGTTATGGTAAATCTCGCTCTACCAATGTTATTGATAACTGAATTTCAATCACAATAATCTCGCTTGTCTTCTCACATGTTCCCTTAAAGCTTGCTCAATCAAGTTTCTCAACGTAGCACTTTGAACTTCTTTCAGCTTAACCTCAAAGACAATACAATTACAAGTTAAATAAAATGAACATAGGAAAATATTGCAATTACATTAGAAACATTGACACCAAATTTTCCAACACGCTATTAACCTTAACAGATTACCCAAAAACAAAAAAACAAAGGAGAAAAGATGCACATAATTACTACATCAAGCATTTTTAAATCGTAAACCGAAGGTAAGTATGTCAACCACCTCTAATGTAGGTGCTTTTTCAATAGATAGCTTCTTGGAAACCTCTTGCACGGTTGGCCTAGATTTTGGATTGGTTGCCAAGCATGCCAATGCAAGCTTTGCAATCAAGACCACTTTGAATGCAACTTGATTTCTAGGAGATTTGAGGCATTGATCTAAAATGTCCTTCAATTGGGTGGTTGAAGTCGTTGCTGATGATGATGATGACGATGAGAGAAATGAAACGAGGTCGATCTCCTGGATGATTTCCCATGATCACTTCCAATGTTAACATTCTAAAGTTATAAACATCACATTTTTCATTCACTTCTATTGTGTATGCAAGCTCTACAAAATAGAAGACTCCTGAATGATTTCCCATGATCACTTCCAATGTTAACATTCTAAAGTTATAAACATCACACTTTTCATTCACTTCCATTGTATATGCAAGCTCTGCAAAATAGAAGAATCTAACTTATTCAACACTTGGTATGATACCATGTGAACCTCAAGTGTAGTTCATTTTTCCTTCCTATGTAAACTTTTTTTTTTTAATTGTAGCTATACACCCTAAATTAAAACACTATTTGTAATGTGTACCCTAAAAATCATAATATTTCAACCAACACCTTGATTCAAGAATAATTTGTGATATTCACCAACCATCCAAATTAATGGTGTAAACTAATGATCTCATTGCATAGGGTGCACATTTCTAATGCTATCAAAGTTTGGCGTGGATATTACCCAATAGAGTTTTAATTTAGACAATTTGGTGGAAAATGCATTTTAATGTCGAAACAGTGTTAATTGTAAAATTTTGAAATTTAGGATGCATATATTCATATAATTTATGTGGAGGCTTTTAACTAACTCTTATTTTTATTGTTCCTTTTGAGCTAACACACCCTTTTTACTTTATATTTATACACAATTACTTTCAATGAAACAGTGTTGATTGAAAAATTTTGAAAGTTAGGATGCATATACTCATATAATTTATGTGGATGCTTATAATTAACCCTTATTTTTATTTTGACAAAATTTAACTACAAAATTGGTTGTAACTTAAGGTTACAACCTTAATTACTCAATGAAATAAACATTACTACATATTTTGAAATTCTAACCATTAAATTGCATATTCTTTATTCTCTTAATACACTTGTCAAATTTTGTGTCAATCGAATATTATTTACTATATGATTTATAAGCTTATATTTTATGCATAATTTTAAACTACAAAAACTTGCAATTTAAATAATTTATTAATAACATTACTATTGATCTTTAATTTTTTAGAAATTTTGCAAGTATGGAGAATATAAAAAGAATATGTAATTCAATGGTGGATTTGTCAAAATTCACATCTGACAAAAAGATATTGAGTAAGATTGTAGTGTAAGATTACAACCAATTTTTGTAGCTAAATTTTGTCCTTTTTATTTTTCCTTTTGGGCTAACAATCACTTTTTACTTCATATTTTTACACAATTACTTTCAATGCATGGGGTAAAAGAAGGGGGCTTTTCAAATTCCTCACTTTTATCTCTATTTTTTTAATCAAAAATTTGATATATATGTGTGTGTAAAAATTTTATTCATTAAGCCTTTCATCTTTTTTTTTCCCCCAAATAGATAAATTCTCATTTATGGGGAAAAACATATATAACTCATTAATTCTAAAGGCAATTAAAGCATAACTTTCAAAAATATAGGGGAAAAGCAGTATTCTCCTTTTATGTTTAGAGTAGTTTACATTTTCCCCATTTATATTCGAAACCAATCAATTTCTCCTCCTATGTTTTAGAAATGAGTAAATACCTCAATTCCGTTACTCTATTAATTCTAATAAAATCTTCTGAGTCCTAAATATTATATTTTGCAAAGTCTAAAATCAACTATAAAAAAAACCTCCAATGCTCTCTCTCTCTCTCTCTCTCTCTCTCTCTCTCTCTCTCTCTCTCTCTCTCTCTCTCTCTCTCTCTCTCTCTCTCTCTCTCTCTCTCCAAATCTAGATCTAGTAAAGCCCAACAACATAGAAGCTTGATTTGTTTGTTTAGTGGCCATGGGAAACATTATTCAATTCGTTTTGTTGAACATGTGCCTTGGGTTTTGGGGGAATAGAGTGTGGATTATGATGAGGTTCAACACAATCCTTCATCAGAGGACCAATGCCAATCTCGACAGCAACGCCAAGTTATACAATTTGTTTTGTTGAATATGCCTCTGGTTTAGGTGGCATTGTTTTACGGTGGTTGAAGACACTCAAAGAGTTCAGTGTCACAAAGCTGGTTGATGTGAGTTTACAACAATGAACTTTTTATTTTTCAAAATATATTGTTAGTTTTTAACTCTTAGCCTATTTTAGTTCTTAAAACTTAAATTGATCACTTTTAGTTCCATATAAACTTTAAAATTACTGATTTCTGTAACAAATTTATAAGTAATCTTTTCTATTTTCTATATAAGTGATTGATTAAAGTTCCTAATGTGTCTATTGGAGTGATGACATGTCAATTTTATGTCAGCCATGCCATCTAAGGGACTAAAAGAGATTAGTTTAAAATTTCAATGACTAATCAGGGCTATTTGGTAAGGTGTTTTGAGCAATAGTTTTCAGTAAATAAACAACATTGCACGTATTTTCACATATTTTTTCACCCACACGTATTTTCAAAAAAACATAAATAACATTACTAGAACAACATTACCAAACGGCCAAAGTTTAGAACAACAATGTATTTTTGTACAAGTCCTTTTTCCTTATGTATTTAAAGACTTAGGGCTACGTATGCATTAATTATTTTATCGTTTTCCATTAAAACAATAGATGTAATGACGTTTAACAAGTTGGAACAGGTTCTAACGTTGTCATCCATCCACATACAAAAAGTTTTATATAGTATTGTTAATATTATATTTATTTTATATTGTGTTGTGTGGGTTTCAGTTAGCTAAACTTGTAAAGTTTCTGATAATTGAATAAGAAATCTGAGTTTCAATCCTGCCTACACCAAAAACTGATTAGTGTCTTGGTCTGATGATAGCTCTTTATCATCAGAAGCAGACACCATAAGTTGAAACTCTCTCAAAAAAAAAATCTTATATTGTGTTGTATAAGTGAAGACATTTAAAAGACACACTTATTATTTAATTTATTTGCAATTATTTGATGTTTATACGTTTTGTGTTTTCTGAAAATATTATTATAATATGTAATCTTTAATTTATTTAACTAAAAATAATTAATTTATAATATTCAAAGAATATTAATTGTGAATACATTTAATTAAAGGAAAATTATTCATAACTAGTGAGATAAATATTTTTGTCTTGCAATATATAGAGTTGATTGGATGAAATTTATTTTATATAAGTAATACTATATATATTTAAAAGAAATCATATTAAAGATATGCTTTAAATATAGATTATACATTAATTAATTAGCTAATTTATATATATGTTATTTTGTTGATTTAAAAATTATTGATACATACAACTTGACCCCATGATAAAATTTATGACTTCGTTACTGTTTTGTAAATTATTAATTTCATAGTAATTTGTAATAATTAAAAAATTATTTTGAGTTATCATTTCATATTGAAAATGTTGGTAAAGTATTCATAAATTGATCACTTAGCTATTAACTAAGCGATAAATATTTAGAGTGTAGCAATAAATATTTAGAGTGTACTATGATCCTCATGTTTACCTTCATGACGAAGCTTCAAACAAAAATGAAAATTTGGAGAATGAAATGGCTACAACATAGAATATAGTGAAAGAAAAAGTTTAGCTATAAACTTGATTACACTTTCTTCTTACATCCTCCATAATTGCAAAATTTCTAGAAGATCAAAGATTAATATCTATGTCATCAATCAAATTGTTAAATTCAAGTTTTTGTAGTATATTACGCATAAAGAAATAAGTTTAAAGATTGATAGTAAATAATATTCGATTGGCACAAAATTTAACATGAATGATAAGAACATAAAGAATATATAATCTATCAATTAGATTTTCCAAATATGTAACCATATTAATTTTTATATTGGGAGTTGTAACCATTAGTTACAACTAAGTTTGTAATCAAACTTTGTACTATTGCAAAATGAAAAGCATATTTTACTACTATGTAGTGTGATTGTCACTACATTAAATGAACTGGAGACAAGTATTTCTAGAGGGCTAAGCATGTCAATAAGGAAAAAATTATATTACTTGGAGCTGTGTATCCAAATGTTCTGGCAAATGAAGTCCAATTGGATGAGTCAGGCTTCAAAAACCTAGTTGTGCCAAAATCAGAGATATGTGCCTCATATTTTGAATCCAACAAGATGTTCTTGCTAGATATGTCTCGATGAACTATGGGTGGTGAGCAATTGTGATGCATATAGGATAAAGCACCAGCCACAACTCCAACAACATTTACCCTTTTGATCCAATCAAAACTAACCACCTCTTCTTTATTGCTCAATAAATCTTTCATACTACCCTTTCTAAAAACTCGTAAAACAGAAATGACAGTCATGGATGTGAGCAAAAGCCAAAAAGCTTTACCACATTTGGATGCCTAATTTCTAGATGAGCACGAATCTCATTTTTGAAACCATTTGTGTTGGCAATCTCACCATCTTGTATTGAATGAAGTTTTTTCACAGCAACAACTTGACCTGATTGTAGATCTGCTTTGTAAACACTTCCACACCCTCCCGCTCCTACACAATGTTTGAAGTCAAATTCCTCTGTTGCTTCAATGATGCTTTCATACACTATTTTCCCATCGTAACTCCAAATTGCAAACATATTACCATTTTGTGCTTCTCTAGTATTGTTTAGCTTTTTCCTTAGTCTTGGGCGCTTCAGAACTACATAAAGAATCCCAAATACAATCATTGAGAGAAACGTTATGCTTAAGATAGGAACAATAAAGATAATCACAACTTTATTTTTCCTTTTCTCACTAGAATTCTTGCTCCAAGTAATGGAAGAGGGACAAGCCTTTAAATTTGAAGAATTATCACACAAACCTTTATTATTTCTTAATGCTTCGAATGGAGCCTCACTAAAGGCTTTATTGTTAGGTAGAGGACCTTCCAAGCAATTGTATGATATATCAACATTGGTAAGGCTTAACATTTCACCAAAAGTGGCTAGAATGGAACCAATAGCTCATTATGGGAGAGATTCAATGTTTCTAACCTTTGCAATTCTCCAAGCTGTGGTGGTATTTTTCCAATCAACAAATTCACACTCAAATCAAGCATTTGAATAAACTATATATTGCCAATCTTAGTGGGAACACTCCCCCTAATTTTATTTTTGCTTAAGTTCAAATTCAATAATTTTTTGCACACCAATATTTGTTTGGGAATTGATCTAATTAAATTGTTGGCTGAAAGAATAAGAAATTGCAGATTGGATAGCATTCCAATTTCTGATGGAATACTACCAGAAAGTTGATTATCACCCAAATGAAGGAGAAACGATGTCAACTTTCCTAATTCTTTTGGAATCTTCCCAACTAGATGATTGAAGGAGAGATCAAGTACCTATAGCTTGGTGGATCTTCCAAGCTCAAGAGGTATTACACTAGAAATTCTGTTATTGGAGATTTTTAAGCTCTGCAGACTTTGGCACTACCCCCACTTTTGAGAAAGTTCTCCATAGAAATTTTTAAGCTAAAATAGCTACTGAAGATAGAGCTGTTCACGCAAGGAAACAGGGGCAAGCAAGAAGGAGGAGTGGACAGAACAGCAAGTAGTTTAGCTCAGTGAAAAACTTGTAGTTTAGCTTCTTTGTATATACTTACTTAGTGTTCACACGTGACACGTGTTAGTTTTTTTGTTAGCACCTTTTCTGCTTGTTAGTTACTTGCTCAGGCTTGTATATATAGATTAGCTTCTCTGTAATTCTTATTATTCAATGAAATCATTTTTCCAAATCTAGACAGAACGGCAAGTAGTTTAGCTCAGTAAAACGACTTGTAGTTTAGCTTCATTGTATATACTTAGTGTGCATTTGGCAAAAATTATTTTTACCAACTTATTTTATTATTCAGCTTATTTTTGCTACTATTCATAGGTCTCAGTGCACTTTTTGATACTATTTATGGGTTTCACTATACTATTCCAACTAACTTTTACCTTTAACTATAGTACTTTCAATTAAAAAATTTCAATTTCAACAAAATAAACAAATTACAAACAGACAGTTAGTGTTCACACATGACACACGTGTTAGTGTTAGTTTTTTTGTTAGCACCTTTTCTGCTAGTTAGTTACTTACTCAGGCTTTTATATCTATACTACTATTTAAGGAACTTCCCTGTTTAGATTCCTATTTTTTTAGTTCAAAAATGCCTCTGCAGTCCTATGTTTAAATAGAGACAAAACTAAAGGACAATCTGGTAAAAACTCATTTTTTTAGTTCAAAGATTCCCCTACAATCTTATGTTTAAGTAGAGACAAAACTAAAGGACAATCCGGTAAAAATGCAACTCTAACTCCCACTAAAATATTGCCTAAAAAATAGGACCACTCTCCTTTAATTTTTAAATTGATTTATTCACTTATAAATTAGATTTTTAAAATAAAAATCATATATATATATATATAATAATTAAATACAGTTTTTTTCTACAAAATAAGACCACTAAAAAAGAAAAGTCTCATAGCACGCGCGAAGCGCGTGTGATGAGACTAGTATAGATTAACTTCTCTGTAATTCTAATTATTCAATGAAATCATTTTCCCAAATCTAGTTTTCACGAGAGAGAGAGAGAGAGAGAGAGAGAGAGAGAGAGAGAGAGAGAGAGAGAGAGAGAGAGAGAGAGAGAGAGAGAGAGAGAGAGAGAGAGAGACCCAACTGATCCGAGATAAATCGAATTGGACCTACACTTATGGTACAACATCCTCCAATTGGTCTTCTTTAGAAGTTAGAACATCGATATCGCACACTTCATCAACTTTTCTCTCCTCCTTAAGGACTAGAAACCATCTCGCCATCGCCATTTTTGGTTCCCATGACTACTTCACAATAATAATTGAGTGTAAAAGAAATGAAGGATTTCAAGAAGGCACCGATTTGCAAGAATTAATACCTTATGACTTTCTAGCCCAGATTGCTTAATTTAAATAACAACACAACACATAAAAATTGAGTGTAAAAGAAATATAGGATTTGAGGAAGGCACCGATATTATGATCACGACTTTCTAGCCCAAATTGCTCAATTTAAATAAAAACACAAGAAAAACAGCTGATCATATTTGTGCGATACCCCAAAAGGACTAATTCAGTCAAAATTAAGGCTCATTATAGTTGTTAATAAGCCTAGATCAACCTAGTATATGTCAAATTAATATAAGACTCAGCACACACACATAATACATTTTCAATCAATATCTAATCAATTAAAGGCATCACAATCACCCTGCTTAAATCTTTGACATCCTTATTAGTGCCCACTTTGTGGTTTAATGTCTTTGAGCTGACATGGGATTACTGGGTTGGCTTGATAGCATTTACAACGACCCAAGGAGAATTGATTGCCACATTCTAAGTTATATTCTAATTTTCTAAATAGAAAAACCTTTCCCTCAGTGGAATATATACACCTATAATAATAACTCTTTTATGACCTTGAGCTATTAGGCAATTACTATCCCATGTACCATGTCATCTGATTGTAAGTAACACAAAATTTAAGCACTCTTTTTCTTGAAGGAAGCATAATTGTTTCAACTTACACTAAATATAAAACTATATATGCATGTTTATCTTATGAGAGGTGTTACGTTCACAACATTTTTACAACAAATCATAGGTGGTTAGTTGTTATTGGTTCAAATTTGAACCAACACTAAGATTACTTTTTTGCCCCAACAATAACAACCAGTAACATCCTGCCACTTAGGATTTGTTGTAAAAATGTTGTAAAAATGTTGTGGACATATCATTTCTCTTATCTTATCTAAGTAAGTGACCTAAGATTTTAGCAACTAACCAAATACTTTATAGTTACAGTATGAGAATCAAATAAAGAATAGTCAAAATATATCTTTGCTTAAAGTGGAGCAAGTCTTATTATTTGGTGTCTCTCAGATGGATCATGTGATCAAAATTGTGTCATATTTTTTATATATATATATTAAGTTCGTAATGTGATACCTTAGAAATATGAATATGTCATTGGATATGAAATTTTAAATACAAAAATAAATACATTTTTCTTGAAAATTTCAAGAACACAGACGGTTACAACATTAGGGTACGCGCGCATTTCCCAGACTTAAAATGTTGCTCATCTTGCTTTCAATGAATCAAGGATAAAACTACCAATAACCAATATTATGTTATTATATATTTATGAATTATGGCTCTATAATTATAAAATTAATGTACATATGTGTGTGGTTTCCCTTAATTACAATAACTTGTTCCTCAAACAAAAATCCCTCATTTCATATCCCTGACGCGCGCCTACATATACTAGTTGAGGCAAGGGAAAAGTTTGAAATAGAAAAAAAAAATTATAATAACAAAAAAAAAAAAAAATACAAACCTCTGTGCACCCAAAAAGATCACTCTTGCAACGCGACTAGATAAAATAATTTATCTTTGCCGAATTCTCTAGTCAGACACAATAAAGGAGAGTGGGTGTCACTATTTAAAGTGTATTCATGTATATATAAGAGCTTGGAGTCAGTGCAAAGTATGTGTAGGTATGCATCTTAAAGTTATAAATTGAATATATTAACTCCAAAAATAAGCTATTCAGTATTACTTTCTGATGCAAAACAAATATAATTAGATTCAGATTGGTTTTTTTGGATTAAAATGCAATACATTTAAGCAAACTGGCGGTCTGTGAACAATGTAAGATCACAAAAAACAAATAAGAGAAGCACATAATTGCCATATCAAGCACTGTTAAACAGTGAACCCACGGTAAGCGTGTCAAACACCTCTGACATAGGTGCTCTTTCAATAGATAACTCATGGGAAACCTCCTGCATGGTTGGCCTAGATTTTGGATTGGTAGCCAAGCATGAAAATGCAAGCTTTGCAATAGAGACCACTTTCAATGCAACTTGATTTCTAGGTGCTTCAAGGCGTTGGTCCAACATGTCCTTCAACAATATATTATGGGTAGTTGAAGCTGTTGCTGATAATGACGAGAGAAACGAGATGAGATCTCCTGGATGCTTTCCCATGATCACTTCCAATGCTAACACTCCAAAACTATAAATATCACATTTCTCAGTCACTTCCATTGTGTATGCAGACTCTGCAAAATAGATGAATCTTATGTATCCAACACTTGGTGTCGTACCATGGAAATCTTGGGTGTTGTTCACCATAATCACTTTTGTAAATTTTCTTTTTTCCTTTTTAATTGCAAGTATCCATCCTAAACTATAGCAAAATTTGGAACGAGTACTCTAAACTTCACAATTTTGTCATCAACACCTTGATTTAAGAATAATTTGTGATATCCACCCACCATTCAAATTAGAGTCCAAGTAATTGGTACATATTGCAAATGGTAACATAGTTTAGGGTTACACATTACAAATGGTCACATAAGGTTACACATATCTAATAGTGCTATCATAGTTTAGGGTGAATAGTTGCCCAAAAAAGGGTTTTTTTAACACTAATTTAGCCAATGGAATGGAAATTGCGTATTAACATTGAAATGCAGTTTTGATCGTAAAATTTTGAAGTTTATGATGCATAATGCATATATAATTTACGATGCATACTTATATTTAACCCTTTTTTTTCCATTTCAGACCAAGACACCCTTTTAAGTTCATATTTAAACACAAATTTTTTTGGTGCACGAGTGGAGGTGGGGTGCAATGGCCCCTGGCTTTTCAAATTCCTTCCTTCCTCCTTTGTGTATGTGTGTGTCTATATATAGAGAGAGGATAAATTTTAAAGGTACAAATACTCATTTTACGTACTAATTAATGTCTCAATTTTTTTTGCTTTCAATAATTTTTTTTTTTTTTTGCTATATATAACTCATTAATTTTAGAGACATTTGAAGCATATGTTTTTCGAAACGTTAGCATATGACTGATTTTAGTCCATTAAGTTTAACGTGATGTCTTTCACTCCCTTACAAACTTAAAATGATGGTTTTAGTCCCGAACAAACTTTTAAGTCATTGTTATTAGCTTCTAGCTAATTTAAAGTGATTGATTTTAGTTCCTATTGTTTCTAGCAAAGTGATCACATGTTAGTTTTTAGTTTGGCCACATAATTAAGAGAATAAAGGAGATCACTTTAAACTTTAAGGGCTAAAACCAATCATAAAATAAAGCTTAGAAACAAATAGTGTATTTTTTCAACTCTTTTTTATTTCGTATTTAGAGAGTTATTGATTTAATATTTATTATTTATTATTTAAAATTTTATTTATTTTTTTCCATTAGAAGAATAGATGCTATGATAGTTAAAAGTAAAGCTTAGAAACGAATATTGTATTTTGTCCACCTCTTTTTTATTTTATATTTAGAGAGTCATTGATTTAATATTGATTTTTTTATTATTATCTCTTTCCATTAGAGGAATAGATGCTATGATAGTTAAAAGTTTTGAACATCTTCTTCTTTGTCATCTATTAACGAAAGAAAAGTTTTTCATTTTGTTGTTATATTTCTTTTAGGAAAAAATTTCTTAACACCCCCTGTACTTTAGGGTCGTTCAATGTACACCTTTGAACTTTTATTTTAGTCATTTAATATACAAAATTTGTTACTGTAGCAAATAGGCCCTCTTAGCTTTATTTTTCACCCTTTAAAGGGTCTATTGATTACAATACCGAAATTTATGTATTAAACTAGCTAAAAAAATATGTAAGGGGGTCTATTTGTTAAAATGCTAAAATATATGTAATAAATTATTTAAGAGAAAATTTCAGAGAGTCTAACTATAACTATCCCAAAGCTCAGGGTGTCAAGGCATTTTATACTATTACCCTTTATTTTAGATTACATTGTAAATGTTAAAACATATAAAAGTAATACTTAATGTTTAATATATATATGGTTGGGTTCAACTTACACTTGGTGTAACTCTAAGTAATGTTACACCACTCAATTACTTGTTATTGAATTCATATTTTGAAAATCTTACCGTTGAATTACATGTTCTATATGTTTTTAACATGCATGTCAATTTTTATACCAATAAGATATTATTTACTATTCGATCCATAAATTCATATTTTATGCAATATTTTAAACTACAAAAACTTGAATTTAAACAATTGATTAATGACATGGCTATTGATCTTCGATTACCTTGAAACTTTGCAAACATGAAGAATATACAAAGGTAATGTAATCCAACAGTTGATTTGTCAAAATTCGGATCCAATTAAAAAATATTGAGTGGTATAATATAGTTTAGAATTACACCTGATGTAACTTGAACCCTATATATATATTAATGTGTATTATTTGTAGATTTTAAAATTATTGGTATATTTCATTTGGTCTTCCTGAAAAAGAATTGTGACTCTAGTACTGATTCAATAAATTAAATTCATAGTAAAGTTTAATTAACATAATGGTATTCAAACAATTATCACTTAGCAATTAACGATCTGATAATATTAATATTTAAAAAAAAAAAAAAAAAAAAAAAAACTAGAACTAAACACATAAATTTTTAGAGTAAACAGTGATTTTTATGTTTTCCTTTATGATGATACTTCAACAGAAATGAAATTTTGGAGAATGAAATGGCTACGGATGATAAACCTATTTTACCACTATAAACTATGATGGGCACTTAATTACACGAACTAGAGAGTTGCTAGAGATAGACAAGTATTTCAAGAGAGAAAAGCATGCCAGAAGGGGGGGTGGGGGAGAGAGAATACCTGGAGCGGTGTATCCAAATGTTCCGGCAAATGAAGTCCAGTTGGACGATTCAGGCTTTAAAAGCTTAGCTGTGCCAAAATCGGAGATGTGAGCTTCATATTCCAAATCCAACATGATGTTCTTACTTGAAATGTCTCGATGAACTATTGGAGGTGAGCAATCATGATGCATGTAGGATAAAGCATCAGCCACGCCTCTAACAACACTTGCCCTTCGTATCCATTCAAAATTAACTGCCTCTTCTCTGTTGCTCAGTGTCTCTTTCAAGTTTCCTCCTTCTAAGAACTGATAAACCAAGAATGAGTGTCGTGGATGTGAGCAAAAACCATAAAGCTTTACCACATTGCGATGCCTAATTTCTAGTAGAGCATGAATTTCATTCTCGAAAGCTTTTGCATTGGAAATCCCACCGTCTTCTACTGAATGAAGCTTTTTCACAGCAACAACTTGGCCTGCTTGCAACTCTGCTTTGTAAACACTTCCACACCCTCCCACTCCAACACAATGTTTGGAGTCAAATCCCTCCGTTGCTTCAATGATGTTTTCATATACCATTTTCTCATCACAACTCCAAATTGCCAACATGTTACCATTTTGTACTTCTCCTTGACTGTTTAGCTTGTTCCTCAGCCCAGGGCGCTTGAGAAGAGTGTAAAGAATCCCGGCTACAATCAATGAGAGAAACATTGTGCCTAAGATGGGAATAATAAAGAAAATCAACACTTTATTTCTCTCTGTCTCACTAGAATTCCTGTTCCAAGTAATGGAGGAAGGGCAAGCCTTTAAACTAGAAGCATTACCACACAAACCTGTATTACTTCTCAATGCTTCAAATGGAGCCTCGCGAAAGGCTTTATTGTTTGGGAGAGGACCATCCAATTGATTATATGATATATCGACAATGATCAAGCTTGACATTTCATCAAAAGTGGTTGGAATAGAATTAGAGAGCTCATTGTGGGAGAGATTCAATATTTCCAAGCTTTGCAATTCTCCAAGTTCTGCTGGTATTTTCCCGATCAGTGAATTCTCACTTAAATCGAGCATTTCAAGAAAGTGTAGGTTGCCAATCTCAGAGGGAACACTCCCCCTAAGTTTATTTTTGCTTAGGCTCAAGTTTAACAATTTCGAGCACCCCTTTATCTGTTCAGGAATTGATTTGGTTAAATTGTTGGCCGAGAGAATAAGATATTGTAGTTCGGATAGCATTCCAATTTCCAAAGGAATACTGCCAGAAAGTTTATTATCACCTAGATTAAGGTGAAACAATGATGACAACCTGCCTAACTCCTTTGGAATCTGCCCAACTAGATGATTGAATGAGAGATCAAGCAAGTGTAGCTGAGTGGATCTTCCAAGCTCAGGAGGTATTACACCAGAAATTTTGTTATTGGAGATTTTCAAGCTTTGCAAATTTTGGAAATGCCCCCACTTTGTAGAAATTTCTCCATAGAAATTGTTATCACTCAAATCAATATACGTCAAATTCGGGTAAATGCCGAAGCCTTCTGATATATTTCCTCTTAATTGGTTTCTCTCAAGCCTCACTCTTATTAAGCTGGTGCAATTTCTCAAACTTTTTGGAATGGAGCCTATGAGATAGTTGTCAAATGCGATGAAGTTTTGGAGTGATCTACCATTACAAACATTTTGTGGAAGATATCCAGACAACATGTTTTTAGACAGTTCGAAATGCTCGAGATATGTAAGATTATTAAATTCATAAGGGATTGAGCCATTTAGATCATTCATGGACAGGTATAGATTGGTAAGAAGATTGAGCTTTCCTATTTCTTGTGGGATATAGCCAGATAACTTATTTATGTGAAGCCTCAATTGGGTGAGCTTAGTCAAGTTTCCTACAAATGCAGGGATTTGACCATAGAGATTGTTGTCAGTCAGAGAAAATACAAGAAGAGATCTCAACATTCCAATTTCTTGAGGTATGGATCCAGAAAGCTTGTTACTGTCAAGGTATAAAACATTCAAGTTGCCTAAATTTCCTATCGAAGCAGGAATTGAACCTGAGAGATTGTTGTTATACAAATTAAGCTTAGTAAGAGATGCAAGCATCCCAATTTCATGACAAATAGATCCAGAAAGTTTGTTTTCACTAAGAGCTAAAATGGTTAAATTGCCCAAGCTTCCAATAGACGCGGGTATTGAGCCCATGAGGATGTTGCGGTGCAAAGAGAGTCTCCTAAGCGATGTTAGATTTCCAAGTTCATGAGGAATGGAACCGGAAAGGCTGTTAATATAAAGGCGTAGAAAGATTAAGTTGGTCAAGTTTCCAATTGATACAGGAATTGCATCTATGAGACTGTTACTAAACAGATTTAGCTCATTGAGCAAGTGTAGCTTTCCAATTTGATGAGGAATGGATCCAGTGATGTCATTTTCATTGAGATTTAATATGACAAGGCTTGTTAGTTGGCATAATTCAGGTGGAATTATTCCAGAGAGTTGATTGGCAGATAAATCAAGGTAGATTAGCTCAGAGAGGTTGCACAAATGGGAAGGAATGGTACCGTGGAGTAAGTTGTTGCTGAGATTAAGACTTATGAGGCTATGTAAGTTTGAGATGCTGAAAGAGTTGAGTGTACCTTTTAAACCAACACCTGTGAGGTTGACATGAGAGATGCTGCTAAAGTTGTTGCAAGAAATTCCAACCCACTGGCAAGTGATGTTTCCAACCCATGAAGACAACTGAGACTGGCTTTGGTTGTCAAGGCTCGCTTTCCATTCCAGAAGAGCCTCTGCTTCTTGACCCATATTGGAAGGTGAAGTTGCAAAGGAAGAAGAAGTGAAGGCAAGGATGATAAAGACAGTGGTGATCAACAAGACTCGACTTAGACCAATGCAATTGAAAAGCGTTGTCACTGCAATGGATATCATGACGTTGCAATGATATTAATTGTTGATAGAGAACAAAAATAAAGAAATTTGATGATCTGAAACTGAAAACGATTGGTTATATGGTTACGTATGGGTACGATAGTAGTATTTATATACATACTCCACACTCTGTGAATTTCTTATGAGGGCATTAACGTTATTTTACTTTACTTTTTCCTTGTAACTAGGTAGCATGATACTGTAGACTCACTTGGTGGGTTCAACATTCTCATGCATAAATTTATTAGTACGTGTGTCAAATACTTCTCACATGTTCACATTTTAAACAGTTTTAATGCGCAAAATACTGGATCCATGTACGCCTTACCTATAGTACATAGTACACAGATAATAAGCCAAAATCCTGTCATTTAATAGGATTGCAATTGAGTGTTTGGTTTTTTTTTTACCTCTTAGGCCAATTTCCAAACATATTAATTATGTATCCAATTTGAAACATTTTTATAATATAACTACTTTTGAAACTCAAGTTTCTGAGTCGTTTCAAGGGGGAACTTGAGTTTATGGAGAAAATCATAAGCTAGATGTTAAATATTTAAAAGTTTCTAGTGAGACTCGAGTTTTAAAGACTCAAGTTAGAGCTCTAATTTTTAAGACTCGAGTTTTTAAAGTGGTCACATAACTAATATATTTGAAAAATTAGCATAATGAAAAAAGAAGAAGAAAAAAAGCATGTGTTTTACTATCTAATCTTCAGTCGAAAAAATAAAGTTCACACTATTGTGGTTTTACACCAAATCCTTATATCACTTTAGAATTATATTATGTTAGGATTCAAAAAAACTCTCTATTACACCCTCCAATAAAATATTCTCACATCAAAACTATCAAATAAAAAAATATGGTTTGCCACACAACAATAAATCCTATTATAAGCTTATTATTCTATGATTATTTCCATGTTAAGGGGAAAAAAACCATTTGTGAAGAAGAAAAACTGTTGGAGAAGCCACACTCAAACGCACACGTCCTGTCCTTTTGGTAGTGGACGAAAGTACCTTTTGGCGATGGAGGAATGTATATGGAAGCTCAAGAGGAAGACATCATGGGGTCAAGTGTCTGCTATGTATTGCATTCCCTCTCCCATCATATAAAATATTAAAGTGGATGTGCTTAGTCAAGAATGTAAATTATATTCCAATTTCGAGTCAAGCTTCCTTTTAATTGTTTTATGATTTGATGCCACTCTACAGATTTTAAATACGCTCCAATATCATCTCAAGTATCGGTCCTTTTAATCATTTATTAATTATATTTCAATTAGTTTTACATGCAAATTCATGTATCTAATTTAGAAGAAGAAAAAACCAATCTAAATAAATTCTATCTCTATGTAATATTATGAATGTGAATAATTTATTACTTTTATGTATATACATATATAAGGGCTATAACGTTGTGATAATACAAACAATGCTATGTATAAAATGAAAGTTTAAGCGTAAAGGGGACATTTTAAGTAATGAAGAAGATCCTAATCTACTTTCATATAGATGTACTACTCACGTTATTTTATTATCTATCAATTCTAACATATCTCACTAACACGTCATGTTAACCATCATAAAGTGACGCTCGTATTTGCATGCTAAATATATACTCTTTCCATTTCAAATTGTTGATTCTGTATTTTATTTTAGGATATCTCCAAAATGTTGTCCTTTATGAAAATTCAATCAATAAATTTTCTAACTTACATTTAACTTTATTTAAAAATTCAATATCATTCTTTCACTAAACTAGGGTTTAAATTAATGAGAATAGTTTTTAGAACTTCTACCTTTTTAAATAAAATATAACACAAAAAAGGATGTTCTTTGAAAAAAAAAGTTATATTTTTAAACAGGAAATAATATGGAAGTAGTATATAGGCAAGACAACTACCTATAATGTCCACCATGCCTTGAGTATTTTGGTGCATGGCAGGGTATTTACAATTAAAAACCAATTAATTATGCCACAAAATAGGGTCATAGTGATAACCATGATTAAGAACTAGACTATGGTCAGTGGCTATTACTCCCTTTAGGTGGATATCTTGTGTAATCCCAATTTTTTAAGTATGGTCAAAATGCCTTATTATAGATATGTGCAGTGACTTGTTTCCTCTCACCTCTACAGTTTGACTAGAACTCACTATTCACCAACAGTTACATATGTGTGGTGACTTAATTGCTTTCACCTGTACAGTTTGACTAGACCTCACTATTTTCCAACAATTATGAATTTTATTTTTCTGATTTATTATGACTAAAGACTTTATACCCTTCTTCTCACTAAAGATATGTGCTTGTGAATAACGTACAAGGGTGATATTTTTAATTTACCATGTTTAAGATAACAAGTTAAGCATGTAAAATGAAAATAAAATAAAATAAAAATGATAAAGTTTAGCTACAATTTGGTTTAGCTACAATTTGGTTTAGAGGAATCTATTAAAGAAGCGTTCTCAACACGAGAAAATATCTTATGAGACTTCTCTTTTACAACATATTGAACTTTTACAACATGTGAGATCAATCTGTGTAGGACTCACACATTGTGGGAGAAAAAAAAAATGTTTTATGAGACAGTCTCATAATAAGATGAACTTTCCTTTCACATCCAAGAACAATCAACATTGATTTTAAACTTATAAGCATCACCACCATTTTCTTCAGTTGTCTCAAGCATTGTTTTCAGATCCGGACCAGACCAGAAGGTTGAACGGTAAAAACCAAGAACCAGGATGAAAATTGATTTTTTAAGCAAAAAGAACCGAATGTTTTGTTAATTCCGTGAACCCCTAAAATCGGGGTTGGACTGCACAAACCGGTGGCAAGAACTGTGCGGTCCAACCCCTTAGCAATTTTTTTTTTAATTTTATAAAAACAACTTAACACAATTTTATTCTACTTAATTAAATTATCTATCTCTTACAAGGAATAAAAAAAATTATAATTAAAATCCTTCAAGGATATTCAACTTTACTTCAAAAATTAATCATAAATTCTAATGTTTTCATGGTTATTATTTTATTTTATTAAATTTCTTATTTAATTATTAAATATATGCTTGAAAATCATTAAATTTTCCCCACATATATAGATATATTAGTCAATTTTGCTAATTTTATAAATTTAATATTTATATTTATGCTTTAATTAATTATTAAATTGATTATAACATCATCATGGTTCGACCTCGGTTTAACCTCGGTTCGACCTCAAAAACCTTGAACCTCTTCCTTTTATGGTTCAATGAACAGTTCGAGTTTCAAAACCATGCCTCCCTATGCACAAAGTATTTAAGGGTCTAGGGAGGAAAGGGTTCGAACTGCGAGGTTAGCAGCATGTTGTAATTATCTCTTTAAAAAAAAAAAAAAAAGCTTTTAGAAGATAATACTGTGAAAGTAGGGGACATGGCCAATTGAATTGCCTAATCCTTCTAGGTAAATAACAATCTCGTGGTAGGAATCCTTGAGACCATGGTTTTAAAACCCACACCGTTCATTGAATCATAAAAGGGAAAGGTTCAATATTTTTGAGGTCGAACCGAGGTTGAACGGAATCGAACTGTAATGATGTCATAATTAATTTAATAATTAATTAAAGCCTAAATATAGATATTAAATTTATGAAACTAGCAAAATTGACTAATATATCTATATATGTGAGGGAAATTTAATGATTTTCAAGTATATATTTAATAATTAAATAAGAAAGTTAATAAAATAAAATAATAACCATGAAAACATTAAAATTTATGATTAATTTTTGAAGTAAAGTTGAATATCTTTAAAGGATTTTAATTATAATATGTTTATTCCTTATAAGAGATGGATAATTTAATTAAGTAAAATAAAATTGTGTTAAGTTGTTTTTATTATAAAAAAAAAATTGCTAAGGGGTTGGACCACACGGTTCTTGCCACAGGTTCATGCGGGCCAACCCCAGTTTTAGAGGTTCACGGGATTAACAAAAACATCCGGTTCTTTATGCTTAAAAAACCGATTTTCATCCCAGTTCTCGATTTTTATGGTCCAACCTTTTGGTTGAGTCCGGATCTAAAAACAATGTTGGGAGGTGTCAATTTAGCTATAAAGCATTTGGCATCTTCCAAAAGCTTGATAAATTGAATTTGACATGTTGGTATTGTTATTGACCATATAACTGTGGTCGATCTTTTCAGGTTTACAATAATAATCCACTTGCTGAATTAGTGATGAAGGCAGAGAGGATAACACGTTGTGGCTTGCACTTTGGTGCTCGGTGCGCTTGCGATTTGACGATGTTGGTATGCTATTTAAATCCCATGATTTGACGATGTTGGTGTTTGGGCGGTTTCTCCAATGGATTAGCAGCACCAATGACATGTTATTCTTCTTCATAAATGACGTGTTTTTTTAATTCCTAACACTCCATTGAAACTGGTATGCTCTTTAAATCCCATGATTTGACGATGTTGGTGTATGGGCGGCTTCTCCAATGGGTTAGCAGCACCAATGACATGTTATTCTCCTTCATAAATGACATGTTTTTTTATTCCTACCACTCCATTTGTTTCAATATAGAATCTTATGTGAAGATAGTTTTCTGTATTTTCTTATATTTGATAGTATCATAAAAAATAGATCAGATGAAACCTATTTCTTAACTTCTTATATTTAGCTTTAGCGGAAAATAATTTCCCTTATTTAGCTTTAGCGGAAAACAACTCTATCTCATGCTTAGCTAAATATGAAAATAACTCTCTCACACGAAATTAAATAAGAAAAGTTAAGAAAGGGTTTTCTAACTCATGTTAATGTTGCTACAAAACATAAGAAAATGAAATATTTTTCTAGAAAATACTTTTTGAAAAAATGATTCATTTTTAAAAAAATGTTAATGTCAAAACAAACAAAATGCGACGTACAATATTTATAATCATAGAATGAATAAGATTTTAATAGGATTGTTATTGTGTGTGGTAGTGGTACTCCTCCATACTTTCTTATTTGAAAATTTTGATGTAAAAAATTTTTGGTGGTTTATGTAAATGGGGAAGTTTTGCACTAAATCCTTTAAGAATTAAATATCAATAATCTTCTATGTAGTGATGGTTTTTCAATTAGAATAATGTTACAGATACAAAGTTTTCACAATATTCTTCAAAGAAACATTTAAATTGACAAATTTTTATTGTTTTTCTATTGTTGAGTGAATGGCACCGTTATGGCCCAGCCCACATTCTATAGGAGACCACATTAATAAGGTTGTTGGCAAGACACAAGTTTTCTTGCTATTATTTGGGTAGAGGTTCTAATCATGTAAAACACGCTATAAAAGAAAATGGAGCTTATGAAACATTTAGGCCATTCGGCCATTGTGTGAAGTCCAAGAAAAGTGAGTAAGAGAAACACATAGTGAGAAAATTCCGAAAATAAAGAGAAACACACTGAAGAAGTGAGTGAGAGTCAAAAAGAGAAAAAGGAAGATTTTTTTTTTCTTTTACTCAAGCTATACAAAAGGAGCATTAACTATTTTTTAAAAAAAAAGAAATATAAAAAGTTGTTAAGAAATTAATTACTTTTTTCTTTTTCTATAAAAAAAGTTTCTAAAAAAAATACTTCCAAAACTAATGCCCACATTCTTTATTTTTTTCACTTTTTTTTTCTATTGGGGAAAATAAGAAGATGGGAGTCTCTTTTGTTTATGAATCCAGTTAAGGGTACCCTTAAAGCATTTGTTGATGGACAATTTTAGAAAAAAAGAAATATAAAATGTTGTTAAAAAATTAATTAATTCTTTCTTTTTCCATAAAAAATTTCTAAAAAAAAATACTTCTTAGACCAATGCCCTTAAATCATTCTTTAACTTTTCACTTTTATCATTAAAAAAAAAAACTGCATTAATTAAAGCTTTGGCAACTGAATTATTAAATTGGTCGTGTGACATATCCAACTAGGTCCAAAACCACTGTTTGTGTGCACTTTCAAACTTAATGCTTATTCCTTTTGCTACAAAGTTGGATCCTTCATGTCTCGCTTGACTTATACACCAACGCCTAACCCCTCCAACCCGCCTGATTGTTGTGAAACACGAGTTGGTAATAGTTGTTTGCACTTTGTATTGTGATAATCTCCATTTCTATGAACACATTAAATAGTTCTTAGAGTTGGCAATGTGGTTGTTTGCTTATATAAGCTTTGTTGAATGATGGGTTTCATTCAACACGTTGGTTCGCGTTGTTTAATAATATATGTTTCAACAAGCAAAGATAGTAAAGATTTAGGATAGATGGATTTAATATAATATAGTCATCTTTTGAGCAATAATTTAGTGAACAGTACAATCTAGCATAGATATATTAGATATTAGATTGCTTATCTACTAAATATTCCAACAAAGATGAAATTCAATGTAAAGACCAACAAAGATGAATGTATGAACATACCCTAGCAAAGCAAGTCAATTATTCGATGTTAATAAAAATTATGAACATCAATAGGTTTTTTATTTTATTTTTATATATAAAATAAGATTGGAGTTGGGATTTATGTAGATGTTACCAAAATTAAATATATTAGGTCTGTAAAAAGGTTTTTATTTTGTGCATTCGACTTCAGCAAGTGTTATAAGGCACGTGTCTCATATTCAGCAAGTATTATAAGGCCTGTATCTCGACAATGGCTTGTAATCTTGATGTTTATATAATGTACTGCCTAAGCAGTAGATAGCTATGTTGTCTCTAAAAATAACACATGCACTTCCCTTTATTCTTTGTTTTGTTCTTTTTTTATTAATTATCATTATAAGGAAAGAATGTGATGTTAACTTTCAATGTCCAAATGTGTGGTTCACTATCTTCTAGCAACAGCGTGCATGCCTTACCAAAGTTTTGTATACGTGCAACAAATTAAATTGTTACACCGTTTACTTCCAAAAAATCTTGAAACAAGAATTAAGAATGGATTTTTTTCAAGTCATGGTAGGGCTAGTGTTAAGAATAAGGAAAACAGATTGTTAGATCCTTTAAGAATTAACATCGGATTTTCTTATTACAAAATAGTAATCTCATCAAAGGGATCCAATTGAGCCAACCAAAAGCTTATGAAAGGATTCAACATATGTTTATTGTGTCAAAATCTTGGCTCTCGCCCGACTATAAAATCCATGCAAACTAGCTTACGTTTTAGCTAATGGGCTTCAATGCCTATTACATCAAGAGTCATGTAGCTCAATTGGTATATTTTAGTGTTTCCAACAGAGACATTAAGAGCTTGTTTGGATCACCATGATTTTGAGTTATATCACTCAGTTTTTATAAGAGTTTCCAAGACACGTGAGTCCCACCGAAAAAATATTGTATGGCTTGGTTTTTGGGTGATGTTTCTATCACTCAAAACTCAAAATTTTGAGTGATGAATGATGGAAACTGAAAACAAAATTTTGGTGTTTTTAATTTCTGAAATATGAGTTATGGTGGCAAAAGGTGAGTTATGTAATTGAGTTATGTGACCAAACAAAAAATTTGGAGTTTTTGAATTGAAGTGAGGTTTGAGTTATGAGTTATGGGTTTTGAGTATTGAATTACGAAAATTGAGTCATGGCCAAACCAAACGAGCCCTAAGGTTCAAATCCTGAATCATTTTTCCTTTTGGACTAGCAGCATTGCACATCCTTTTCTGCAATACGAGTTGCCCATTATAGATTAAACCTATTTGGTACCACGGCATTTTGCATCACATTTTTAGCATCCCCTTTCTCAATATAGACTTCGGCCAAATAATACAAAATTAACTTCTATAAGGAAAAAATTAATAATAATAATACAAATTTATAGGACAAAAGCGTTAACTTTTCATGCTGCTCCAGAATAATCTCCCTTTTATATATATCCACACTTGTTTTCTCACAAAGGTGGGAGATCTTTCACACAAAGCATGGGATCTGACAATAAACTATGACTAATTGGCTTCAACCCTCTCCTAACCCAGCGATTGACAAGGGATGTTTCAAATTTCCTCACCTGCAATTATGATCGAAATGTATTAGATAGAAGTAAAAGAAACTATCTCATCAGCTAGTTCTATATATCAAGCATCAAAATCATCTCATTAACATTTTCACTTTGTTTTCTGTGACAATAGAAGGCATATACCATTCTTCAGATCATGGGCCAGAGAACTATAAATAAAATCATCACAAAAAATTGCATCCCTCACCACTGGTTCAACAATAGAGCGCATGATTTCATTTAATGAAATCCTAAAGATGTTAGTTAAACTAGCACACCTCAAGAGCTCAACTCTATTGCATTTTTAAGGAACTTACACAGCAAAATGCAGTAAGATAATATTAGCCAAAACCAAATAGAAGTCCCTCATCTACCAATGAACACCTCCTCCCCATGCGAGTGTAAGTTAAAGGATGAGATTGTAAGTTAAAGACCCAACAAGTGCGCATGTAATTACAAATTAAAAAGTAAGTCAACATCCCTTATCTTTAAACAGAATGAAATGGAATGATCTCACATCTACATAGCAATATCTTTCTCCTCGCACTGCCTACTCCACATCAACCAACTTCCTTAGGTTCAAGTTGTCTCTAATCTCATTCAAACCTCAAATCATGATAAGTATGATAATCTAAATACTCCTACTGCCCTTCAGAAGGGAGTTAGTTCTTGCACACAATATCCCATATCAAATTACATTTCTTATCAAAATCTTTTACCTATATATCATTCCTTTGTGTCTCAATAATCTTCTATTTCTATTCATCACAACGTACATGATGCAGGACAAAACCAAAACGAATGGACCAACAAATTGAAGATCAACAATAATAGCAAGAGCCTCATAGCTCAATGGCATGGTCTAGTATGTCCAACAAAGATGTCCAGGATTGAAATCCCTCTTCCCCCACTTAAATAATAAATAAGTATAATATATATATATATATATATATAATTTTAAAAAGTACAAAACAAATTTAATGTGTGGAATTAATCTTACAATGACAACCTTATCTTGATCCACAAAAAGTACCATTGTATCAATCCTTTCCACTTCATCAACCTTTTTAACTTCATGCACCATAGAGGAGGTGGATCAATATATGCGTTAAAGTCACTTTCACAATAGGTGTACCCTCTTATTTGTTGCTCAGTAGTTGAACTTTCTCCTTATCAGGTAATGTGAAATCTTGCTTATCAAGAGTAAACTAAATATTTGACTCTTTAACAGGCCAAATTAAATCTACTCCACATGGTTCAAATATTTCACTTGTTGTTTAGGGTCTACAATATGTTCTTGCTGCAAAAACATTTAAGCAACATATGCTGACACTTGTACTTCTCTATCAACACAAGGTTTTGGTGGTTCAATGTTATTGTCTCCAGTATGTAAAGCTTTACCTTCAAGGTTACTAAGCAACCTTTGGATAGAATACTCCATGGATCCTAGTCGGGCATCCAAGGCATCAAACCTAGAGTCCAACTTCTCAATTTATGTTGACAGGATCTGGACAGTCATTGGAACTTCAACAGATTGTGCCATGGGAGACTATGCAGATTTGGTAGGGTCTATTACTTATAAAAGGTCTACCTTAGAGTATTGTACCTTTGTGAGGAAATTTAGTCACTTGGATATGTAAGAAACAGGCAGCTGTAGCCAGCTCCAGTGCAAAGGCCAAATTTTGTGCAATGACTCATGGTATTTGTAACTCTGGATGAACAAGATGTTGAAAGAGCTGGGGTTTAACACGCAGGAACCTATGCAATTATATTTTTTTTTTTTTGATAAGTAGAAACCTATGCAATTATATTGTGGTAACAAGGCAACTATTAATGTTTCTCACAATCTTGTATAATATTATTGAACTACACATGTTGAAATTGATTGACATTTCATTTAGGAGAAGCTAGATGGTGGCATTATTTGTACTCCAACTTTGAAGACCAGAGAGCAACTAGCAGATCATAAGCAAAAGAGTCTCACGTAGAGTTTTTAACACTATTTTAAGCAAGCTGAGCATGTTCAATATCTTCACCTCAACTCAAGGGGGGTGTTAGAATACATATTACATAGTATAGACACTATCTATGTTTGTAATTTTTTCCCCTTGTTGTGAGGGCATACTTGTAATTTATATATTATTATCTGATTATAATAAAAACTTCTCCTGTGTCCGTGCTTAGCGTAATATATTTGTTCACAACCAATCTCAAGCCCGAGAAAAGAACAATTGCAATAGGCCGACAGCAAGCGTAAAATTTAGTCACTTTATTATGAATGGAGTTTGACTTCAAATAGAATAAAATGAAAGAAATACATGAGGCCAACCCTGACTAATTTGATGAGGATCAATAGCCAACCCCAAAAATTTGGGCTTAAGGCTTGCTGTTGTTATTGTATCCAAGTACAATAAAATTGGTGTTAAGGTAATCAAATTAACCTAACAAACCAATTTTTCTCCAAAATTGAACCTAAAATGGAATGAATTCACTCTAAATCAGAAGGTCTCTCTCTCTCTCTCTCTCTCTCTCTCTCTCTATGTAACAGAATTTTATTGATGCAAAGAAACTACCTACATATCTTTCTAAGTTCGTGTTCTTGATTCACATGATTTATGATACAAAAATGCCAATGCATTACACATGCAGGGCAATTTCTCCAACACATTATATCAGTTTCTTATGCTCCCATAATTGCTCCTATGGTTTGCCAATGGCTTTTCAACAAAAAAACATGTCCTGAGTAAGTATTTGCTCAATTTTCTACACATTGAAAAAAATCCAAGCATTGTGAAGAAGACCCTCAAGCTAAGAATACCTCACTCTAGAAGATTGTATAAAACACTGAACCAGAATTCTGTACTGCTCTTTCTCCATCATGGTCAATATCTTCTTCCTTTTTATTTCTGGTAACAAAATTTATTCATCAGAAATATATCACTTGTACACAAGGTGTACACCACAGATATATCAAGCTTCAGGTCGAAGAGTACAATGATCAAGCATATCTAATATGGTGGAAAAGGAAAACCAGTCTAAATCTAGCAACCACTCATACAATGATTTAAAGAACAACTTCAGATTCGAACTAGTCCTTTCACATCCCTCAAAGTGACAATTATTCCTCTCCTGCCAAAGACACCACATTAAACAATGTGGAACCACCAGCCAAATTTCTATATTCCAATGTTCTCCAAATCACCCTTGCCAACAAGCCAACAATATCTTTTGTACTTTTTAAGTGAACAACCAAATTCATGTATTACTTTTCATGTAAAATGCAATTTTAAAACCTTTTTTTTTAATAAGTACTTTAAAACCACATTTTGTATAGCATATTTGAAAAGGGAACAAAGAACAAGGCCGTTAATAATGCTTTATTTCTTTTTCTTTTTCCCTGGCAGTGTTGGTGGGGGGGGGGGGGGTGTGTAGTAACAATAATGTTTAGCATTAAGGACAAAAAAAAACTACCATCAAAATAGTAATCACAAAAATTTTGACTTGAAGTCTGTAATGTGATTTGTGAAGATGTTGAGTAGGATCAACCTCAGAAATTTTGAAGGTAATTCATTTAGTGAAAACAGAACACCAAACACAAAAGGATGCAATACATATACTTAACAAAAATAGGATGAAACGAAAGTGAAGGGAAATATGTCCAAATGGTTTTCTAATACTCCCTTTATTGAGGAAAAACAATACAAACAGGAATCAAATGCTGTAGGCCAGGAAGCATAGGAGCCATCAAGCAAAGACAACAGCAGTATCATTTACCACTCTTTTTGAAGCACAATCAAATGTGTATTCTGTTTGAGTATATGCTTTCCTACTTTTGCGTTCTTCTCATCTCTTTCTTCTACTTCTCTCATCCTCTATTCCCATTTAATTCTCTGCACTCTCCAATTGTTCCAAAATATCTAGTTCCTTTATTTTTAAAACTTGAAAATCCAATTTTGATACCCTAAAACATCTCTCCACCTCCAGGGCAACTCTCAAACAGACAGTCCTAATTTGTTTCAGCACAAAATTTTAAAATACCTATTTCTAATTCCAATGACCTATCTACTTCAAAACCCACTCACAAACCCTTATAACTGCTACCTTCCATTTGCGAGAGAGCATAAAATCAAAATTCCAAGGCTGCCCTGCAGTACAGGGAGACGGAACTCTAATATAAGTCTAATAAACAGTCAAGTGGAAATTAATTACTAAGAAAAAGAGTTTTGTAAAGGAATGTGGCCAAGGACACTGCAAACTCAAGACTTACCGACATGCTGATACCAAAGACAATGAAAGAAATCAGGGGTTTCTAGAGCAGGATAGAATAAGCAGAGGCTCATTCCCATCTTACACTCATCCATGAGGCAATGTATCAAGCTGTCAAGACTCAGTTGAGCATATCTCAAGAATGACACTACATTCCAACTTTATATCCCATAAACTTTCTTTTTCAAGAATGTCATAGCAATTGCCTTTAGTGCAACAAAGAGGAAATGAAACTATAAAAATAACCAACCTGCCTAACAATGAATGGCTCCTCAGCAAGACTTAAAGGTCCAGTCAAAATAGTCAGAAATCCATTTCTATTCCCATACACAATATCCGTTAACGGTCGATCACCAACCTGCCACAAATATAATTATAATACAAATATTTTTACAACAAAAAATAAAACCATATATTCAAGTAGTCCAGAGAATTCTTATCTACCATGATAAGTTGTGAAGATTTACAACCAAAGTGCTTCTCGATTTCTTCAGCCGTTCCAGCTGGTTTCTTCACCCCTAAAGCATAACATATAGAACATGAAATCAATGCTATATCGCATAAATTCATAGTGACTTAACATCAATAGGCCACATTATCTAAGTGAATTCAGCAAGTAATAAGCATGGAACTAAATTTTTAAGGCTAAAAATACACCTAATGTTTTGACAAGGAGTTGCTACTATTTTGCACAATTAGCACAGCATTTTATAAAGCTATTTTGCACAATTAGTCACTGTATAACATTTTTGCAAAATTTAAATTTAACAAAAAGAAAGAAACACTCACTATGCCTTATTACTTTAATTCCAATAGCCCCTTCGAGTGCCCTAGCTTTTGAGCCATCAAGGTCATATTCACACAGCCCTAAAACCATAACAACAAGAACATAAGACAAAAACAACACCACCAACAATAAAATAAGCAAAATTTGCAAATGGGTTATGCCCAAATTACCAGCAGAGTTGCTGAACACGGCAATATCCGGGCCAAAAACTGATTTACACCGCTCCAGAGACGAACCAAGAGGCCCCCACAAAGTCAATGAGTAAGGTACAGTGATAGTATTATCCTTATCAAACACAACACCCCTAAAACCCTTCCTATGCAGCTCAGCCCAATCAATGTGCCTTATATCGGGCACCGCCACGTGCGGCAAAGCCAAGTGATGGTCCTTTACTACAACCATAGTCGAACTAGCAATACCTTCGAAGTTAATTCTCTGGCCCATTGCTGCTTTTAATTCTGCCCACCACATGTTCGTGAAAATTCCCCTGCCCTTTTTGGCTTCTTTATCTCTGTGCTTCTCTTCTTTTCTTTGGTTTTGGGTATCTGGGTTTTGGTTATTTCCCTTGTCAGTGGCAATGCAAGAGTAAAATTGTGGAAAGAGTGAAGAGTTGAGATCTGGGTCAGGGTTGCTATTAGTATTTTGTAGTGGTTTGGTGGCAGTGGTTGTTGGAATTAGAGTGAGGGCAGTGATGTGTTGGTCATTTGAGAGGGAGAGGTAAGTAGTGGGTTTTGGTCTCTTGAGATGGAGAGGTTGGAAGTGTAAATGCTGGTTTGGAATAATGGGGTAACAGCAGTTGGGGACTGAAGCAAAGGTGGTTGCCTGCATTTCTGTTTTTGTTTTTTGTTTTTTTTAATATTGTCTAATTATTACTAGTAACTAGAAGCATGTAGTAAGTCTTTTATTAGCTAAAATAAAAAAATAAAAAAATAAAAATAGTAACCATATGTTTGGATATGGATGAAAAGCAGCCCGTTTTTGCGTTTACGTTTTTTGTTTTTTTTTTTTTTTTTTGTTTAAGAGCCGTCATTTTTAACTTTTTTGTTAATGTGTTGTTCACATCAGTGTTTTGTATATCGTTTATGGGCTTATAAACTTTATTTTTTAGTAATTTTTTTATTAAAAATAGATTTTATGATATTATTTATGTATTTAAAAATTATTTAATTACAATATTTTTAATTTTTTACAAAAATAAGTTGTATTTAAAAGAACCTAAAAAGTTTTTTTTTTTCTGGGGTGAAGAAGTGCATTGTTAATTTTAGTACCACTGGCCTTTTGGGCCTGGGCTGGACTAACCGGCCCACACGTCCAGACCCGGCGTTTTTTTTTTTTTTTCCTTTCGTTTTCAGTGTTTTTGTTTGGCGCGAATTTTTTACATCCATTTTATTTTTTTTCTCAATTAAGGTTTGGCTCTAGAGTCTAGCCTCCAACCACCTATAAGAAAAAATAAAATGAAGACTTTTTTTTTTATGGGAAATAAAATGAAGACTATCGTATATAATTATATGACCGTATATATTTCATCTTATTGGTGATTGGCTTCAAAGATATTTTGAGTTTAAGCTTTTTCCTTTTTTTCTCCTCTTCTTTTTAGCAACTGCTATGGTATGTTTAGAAATGAAAATTTTCTTTTTATGTTAAACAGGATAACATTTTAATTTTTGAACTAAAATTATGACTTCAAATCATAATTTTTATTCAAAATTAAAATATGCGTATGTAAATCACGATTTCAATTCAAAAGATAAATTGTGTATACCATGTGTGCACTGTACACTAACAATTACATATAATTTATGGAAGAAAATAAAACAACAATAATATGAAAAAATCTCCTTCATAATAAAAAATTAGCCTCATCACACGCGTTTTGCACGTATAATAAGACTCTTTTTTTATAGTGTTATAATTTTTCATTCATTCTAATTTGAGGTTTACACATTTTCTCATTAATATTATGCATTTAAAACAACTAATACAACCAGGAATGTCATAAGGCTAGCCTCAAAAATGAACAAATATTACACGTTATTTTGTAGCAAAAAAAAAAACCAAAAGAGTGATCCTATTTTTTAACTAATGTTTTAGTGGGGGTTAAAGTTGTATTTTTACCGAATTATCATTTAATTTTGTCTCTACTTTTTTTGAAGCCTAATTTTATTTCTACTTAAACATAAAGATATAAGAGCATTTTTGAACCAAAAAAATGAGAATCCTAAATAGAAGAAGCCCCTTAAACAGTAGAATAGATACTATCAAAAGTAATTATATAGTTGCCAGTAGACTATTATATCTTTGTTGGTTAACCTGCCATTTGCAAGTAAGATTTTTAGTTTAAACTTTAAATTTAAAAAAATAATATATAAAAGCTTAATAATTCAAAATATTTACTAAAAAAATACAAAATCTAACCACATATTTGAGACCCACATAACATTTCATTTGTATAATAATTTGACACTACAAAAATGTGAGTCCCACAATTTCTAGAAACTCTTAGCTCTGATCAACTGAGTGTGGATCTAACACTACGTAGCCTGCACACTGGAATTCCTTGTTAGTGACACTTGAGAACGGATCTCGTGAATTAAACTATTCAGTAATTCAAAAGTGATTATAAACCAAATTCTTTTAATTTAAACTGGGATCTGTAAAGGCCAAAATTAATCTCAAACGTCAAATATGCCACAAAACAATGTCATTCTTATGAGAAGTAATTGTTTGAATTAAATAGCCAATTGATAGATGCATTTGGAACATGAAATTATTTAGTGTTTTCGAAGTATAATTAATGTGTATTCCTCCCTTTCATATAAATAATAAATCTCACTATAAATTTAATTGGTAGAACTTGGTATATATTATCTTGAAAGGAGCAAGTATTTATTATGCTCCCGAAATATTAAATAATTATCCATCCCGTATGCATATAATCCCACAAATCTCACAAAATGTACCAGTAAACTACAATTTATTACTTTATCCATTTCGTTCTGTCAGTGTCTAATTAATAGTAAATTCTTAAAATATTTTCTAGTTTTAAAAATAAAAACTAGAAGCTTTCAAAAATATTTATAAATAAAAAATAAAAAAAAAGTTTTGAAGTCACAATTTGGTAGGGAGTTTTTTATTTTAATTTTGAAAAACTAGTAGCCAAGATCACACTGTAAATAAAAGAATATAGGATAAAACAGTTCCAATTGGCAATTAGTTTAATTGATAAATTTTATTGTAATCGAATAAGGGATTTTAATTCGAATCTTGTTTATGCCAAAAAATGAAATCTATCAAAAAGAGAAATGATATGTTCACAACATCTTTCAAAAAGACAAATGATATGTTGTAAAAATTTTGTAGACGTAGTATCTCTTAAATAAAAAAGGTAATGCATAAAGTTTCAATCTTTATCATATCTACGTAAATTGTACATTGTTTTCAATTATTTCAAAAACAAGTTTAAAACATATTAACTAGTGAGGGTAACTATGACTAGTTATCTGTCACTTTTACATATGTCTAGCATCTTTTTTTTATACCAATCACAAGCAACCATACGGAGAGTTGTTGCAAAAGTTGTCATATCAGCTTTTTACTTAAAATTTAATACATCCTACCATACCATAACACTTCATTAGCCTTTTACTTAAACCTTGAAATATAGTGTTTATTAAGATGTTATCTTGTGTGATCATATGCATTTACATTTTAGTATGATGATGTGACATGTTCTTATTAAAGATTGTGAACCAAAGGGTTTACACCAAGTCCTTGTAGAATTTAATCTCTTTTTGTTTAGATTTGTTAATTAAAGATGTCATAGAAATCATACTTGGGAAAGATGAAAGAGTAATAAAGATTTGATTTATATATATATTTTTTGAACCCTTGTGTTTGGTATAAAGATTTGATTTTTGACATATGAAATGTGGGATTGTTGACGTTTGGATTGGGTTAAAGTATTGAGGGAATGAAATTAGAAATTAGTTCTTATGTTGTTGTTGCATGAAATACACAGCATGGGTAGCTGAGAGCTTATGTAATTGTTGCATGAAATTTATGCAGTTAAGTTAATGAGGGAAAGTTCCTTAGTAGTGAACTTTGTTTGTAAATTAACTTGTACGGATATCAACAAGGTTTCGACCTTTATTCCCCACACCCACCCCCCTCCCCCTCCCCCCCAAAAAAAAAGGTTCTTATCAAATTCATTCTTGCATAGTTATAATCTAAATAGTTCTCATCAAACTAGAATTTATTCTTATCAAATTAGTTATGATCTGTGCACCTTAAGAATTATTTCATACATATGTCTTACCTGTATAGTTCTTATCAAACTAGATCCAACACCATGTTTATAGAAATGGAGTTTTTGTTTACTTGGTACATATCGTATCTTTTTCAAATAAAATATATTGAAAAAGTTGACAAATAGAACTCTTTAACAAATTCATTTTGAGTATTTTGTTAGGGATAACAATGGATGCCTCAATGAAAGTACTTGTTCCTCTTAATATTAAGTCCATAGAATTTAATGGTGTACACCATTAAATTAAAGAGATGGAGGTCAAATGAGATTGCATTTTATTTTTATAACGAGTACAGAAGAAAGACATGTTTTAATGCTAGAAAAGAGTACGCAAACAAATGTAAAAAGACCAGAATAGTTACTTAAAGAGATTTTTGTGCACCAAGGAGGGAATTCGAGACGTAGACAAGCGATATCATACCATAAATAAAACTCACGCATAAACAAGACGTGGTTGTGAAGTGCATTTGGCATGGTCACGCATTTGGCATGGTCACAGCCCAAGGACTAGTCCAAAGCTCCCTCTACCACACGATGGATCATACAATATATGTCCTATTTAGAGGTAGAGGTTTAAGGGATTTGAAAATGCTTATGGCTAATCAATATAACAACTGTCACAAGATCCAAGATGTGTGTCAAACGCAACACGTAAGTTTCTTCTTGATGTAGCCTCTGTGTTATATATGATGTTTCTTGTTTTGAATTCAAGTTCAGAACACCCTGATCCTTGCCCAATATAAAGCTGACAAAATCACTTGTGCTAGGATGAAGATTGTAACAAACAATCTTCATATCTAGTTGCCTTCTTGATCGAATTCTTATGTTTCTTGTCCTAGAAATGAAAGACTAACTAATGGCTATTCTGATAGAAGGTATCATTGCTAATAGTGGATCGACCAGCAAGCATTCAGGCACTTGAAGGCACCTTTGTGATCAGCAAGCAACCTGGCCCGCGGGTAAGCCTTGAGGAAACACCATTAAAGGTGAACTTAATTAGATCATTCATTAACATTCAAATTTAAAGACGAACCTATTAAAGCTTCGGTTGCTTTTTCCAAACTAATGTATCAAATTTTTTAAACCCAAAACATAAAAGATAATAAAGATTTTTATTTTTTAAAAAAATTTGAAATTTGCTAGAGAAAACTGTAAAAATTTGAACTCTAGATATCTTTAATGAAAACATTAAGAGATACTAACAAAATTGGCATTTAGTTATTATTAGTTTTTAGATTTAACTTCAATCATTTTCATTATGATATCAATTAATTTGTAAGTCTTTTATGGTAAAATTGATAGTAATGTTATCATTTTCAAAAAAAAAAAAAAATTTTTTTTTTTAATTTCCTATGTTGCTTCCTCATGCCTCATTTAAATTTGAGAGCAATGTATTTTTTTTCTCCCCCCACTTATGTCATATTAATTCAGAAACCCAAATGAATTGAGTTCACAATTTCACATAGCCATAAAGGCTGTAATGCCAGTGAGGCTAGCAACAACCCACCATAGACTAACAACCTGGATTAATTTCTAGTTCGAGTTCTCTTTTTTTTTTTTTTTTGTTAAGAAATTGATTTGTAGTTAAAAGCCAACAGCTTCCTAATTCAAGGACAACCTATTTAAAGACATTATTACTAGGAGCAAGAATATCCATTCCATTGTTTACTAATTTTATCGATCACACAAAACCATGTCTTAATTTTACTAACCTGTTACCAGTTCTGAACTTTGATTTTTGCCAGCTATAATATTCAAAGGCTATCTATTCCAAGGGCAACCATACATACATATATCTATATATATAGGCTGCATAACTCAAATTTCTACCATCAAAACAACCTCATATTTCTCTTAAGCAAAAATCTCTTCCTTTTTACAGCTCTATGTGTGAAAATAGAGAAAATGTCTTCCTCTTCCCAGGCTTCATTGAGGTTTTTGCTTTCCATCTTCATGAGTGTTGTTATGGTCACTTTCGCCAGCAATTTCTACAACGACTTTGATCTTACATGGGGTGGTTACCGTGCGAACATACGCAACGGCGGCCAAGTTCTCACGCTTTCTCTCGACCAGGAATCTGGTTCTGGTTTCCAGTCCAAGAATGAGTACCTATTTGGAAGATTCGACATGCAAATGAAGCTAGTGCCTGGGGACTCAGCTGGCACTGTGACAACATTATATGTGTGTAACTCTCTTTGCATTTCATTTGCCTTTTTTTTTTTTCTAGTGCTTGGGTAGCTAATATAATTCTAGGAATATTTTTTATGTGTACAAAAGTTGTTCACATGTATATAACCCTATCTATCTGTCTATATACGTGGCCTACTTTTCTTTATACAATTGAGATAGAATTTATATACAATATTTTGTGCACAACTCTTATGCAAATAACACAAATCCCTACTTATTAGATTTATGATTAACGCATGCAGTTATCTTCACAAGGAGGAGCCCATGATGAGATTGACTTCGAGTTCTTGGGGAACTTGTCTGGACAACCATATATACTAAGTACAAATTTATATTCTCAAGGAAAAGGAGACAGGGAACAACAATTCTATCTATGGTTTGACCCCACGAAGAACTTCCACACTTACTCGGCCATTTGGAACCGCAGAAAGATAATGTAACATAAACTATTCACCTTCAATCTTTTCAAAACTTTCCCACTTCTCATTATGAAGATTAATTTCTAAAATATATATATATGTGTGTGTGTGTGTGACTTCCTTTTTGCCTTATTTCAGATTCCTAGTGGATAACATACCTATCAGAGTGTTCAGCAACTTGGAATCCATTGGTGTTCCATTTCCCAAAAGCCAACCAATGAGAGTTTACTCTACTATCTGGAATGGTGATAGCTGGGCAACAAGAGGAGGACTTGTGAAGATTGACTGGAGCAAAGCACCTTTCACAGCAACTTATAGAAACTACGTTGCCAATGCTTGTGTTTGGACATCTGGGAAGCCATGTCGCAACAAGTCCATCAATGCAGTGGAAAACGTTTTCGCTGAGGATAAAGCAGTACTTGGTCCTAAGGGCAGGGAATTACTTCGATGGGTGCAAAAGAATTACATGATTTACAACTATTGCACTGATCTCAAACGATTCCCTAAAGGTCTACCACCAGAATGCAAAAGATAAAGCTTCCTGTGGTGCATTAAAGTGCTTGTTTGTTTTATCTTAAAAACTCAATCTCATTTTTGTACGTCGATTTATGTATAGATATTTAAATAAATAAAAAAAGAATTTAAGTTTCATTCTTTTTTCCTTTTTTGAGTGTAATAATACTTTCACAAGTATTATTTGTCAATAAAGTTGTTTTTTTCTATAGTTTGTAACGTGTTATTTAATGATAACGAAGAATGTTTATTCTTTGTCCTTACTAAATACAATAACAACTAAGTTTTAGTCTCAAAATTAATTATAGATTCGATTATATAGTCTCAACAATCTAATAAAAATAGGCAACATGTATTTTTTTTTTCTCTAATATATTCTATTTGAAGTCATGCTCTTGAAACTGCTAGAGCTTGAGAATTGATTTCATTAGCTCCAATTAAAAATAGAAGCATAAGAGCTACCATTTATAATTAAGGCTATAAATGAACTAAGTTGTTTATGATCAACTTGAACTTAGGTCCAAAAAATATTTATTTATGTTTGTTTGTTTAGAAAAGCAAGTCAAGTTCAAGCCTTAAGTTTAGGCTCGATTGTTAAACGAGTCAAACTCAAACAAAATAATGTGTTTGTAAACAAGCTTGTGACTATAGGAGTCCGATTTAATTATACATACTATTATTTTTTTATATGTATACCTGTCTAAAAATATATTTATTTAGACTTAAAATTGGATTGAATAAGTTTGTTAACAAGTCAATATGATATTAAATAATTATTTATCGCTTATTAATATTATAATATAACCATTCTATTCATAATTAAAATTTATAAAATTGTGAAGAGGTAAAACATTTTAGTCATGGTTTCATACTATATAGGAAAAATAAATAAATCAAGTAGCTCATAAACAAGTTCAAGCTTACACGACTAGAAAGTGAGCCAAGCTTAAATATAAAATCTTGTATAATAATAAGTTTTAATGAGATCTGGTGCATTAGTGTTGGTATTATTATAAAATCTTATATAATAATAAGTTCGATCTCGACTCATGTTCAAAAAAAAATTAAATGAACAAGCTTGACCATTTAATATTCATGTAGAGTTATTTAGACCCCTTAAAACACAATTGGGTTAACCTAGTTAACAAGCCAAATTATTACTTAATCCAAATTTCAAATTCAGGTTAACACAATCATATAATCATATCAATGTAAAGTGCGGAATATAAAAACACAAAGATATGATGACCCAGGAAAGCCAAACAGGTAAAAAACCTGGGGAGGATTTAACTTAGCTATCCTCAAGGTACAACCGAATCCACTATGAAAGAATCGAAGTTTTATAATAACGACTTAGACCACTAACATCCTATTACTACACACCAGTAGAAAACTTACTGACACAACCACGTGCAAGCTCCGAGACCACAGACTCCTTCTTCCTTGGATTCTCCAGCAAGTACAAGTACTCCCACTTGTGTATCGTTAAACTCTTATGACAGCAACTGAATGATCATCAAGTTCTCAAAGAAATCTCCTTCTTGATAATCATAAGCTTATATGAAGGCAAGTACCTCTCAGATCCCACAAGAGATTCACACAAACAGCAATATGAGTAACCTCAAAAACGTGGCTAAGGTTTGCCTTTTATATCTAGGGCAAAATATAAAACCATGCACGTCATATGGGCTTAGGGTTGAATTGGAAATTCTGCAGAAAAAACAATTTGCATGACTTTCGATCGGTCGAGTCTAATTCTCGATCGATCGAGCCAGGCAGAAATGCACAGTAACTTCTGCAGTTAACTCAATTCCAACTTTACATGAATGACATACTTTAAGCAAGTCTAAAGCAAGACTAAACATCTGTTTTGATCATGGTTTGCCAACAATACACATTAGAGTTTTAATACATTAGTTCCTAAGTACTTAGAACCTAACAACTCGATTCTGCTCAAACCCTTTATAATCCAAAAATCTAGTGACGTCCCAAAACTAATCCAAAAATCTATTGACGTCCCAGAAGAGGAGCACAGTTCAATTTCAATCTTCACTCACCATATTGGAATGGAATGTGAGACTATATACGAGGTTGAAGAAGTATAATTAGCATTAAAGTAAAAGATTTTTTTTTTTTTTAAACCTTAAAGGAATAAAAAGTACACTATTAACTTAGCATTGCCAAAAATCAAGCACACGGCACCTAAAAAATATTTTGTAGTGATAAGTTGATTACTTATGTTTTGTTATTTCCATTTTCTTATTATATGAAAATTTTTCTAAGCTTGTGTATAATTTTTAAAACTTACACCTTTGTGTAGGTACTTGTAATTTTTCCAATTTTCCACAAAATACTGATCCAAACACACAAAGAATTGCTAGGTGTTTGGAATAAAAATGCACGCTTGTACCTAAAAAAAAAGATGTCCAGCTTTAATTAAAAGGCTGTAATATGCTAAATAAAATCCAAAAATAAAAATAAAAATCACTCACTATCATTATGTTAATGGGAAACTGCATAGAACGTCAGTATTTATCTTCTTTTTTTTTTTTTTTAATAAAGATTTAGAATTATATTCTTAATTTTAAATAAAATAACATGGGATAAGTGCAACCAGCAGATATGGTTCCAGCAGGGGTAGGACCAGGTATATGTATATCACCACCAAACGCGTATATCATCTTTTCTGTTCAAAAATTGCGGGGGGACTCAACTTTGCCAGCTCTATGCAGCCTGTTTGGTACTCCAACCACCATGCCCTCTTTCACACACCCTGGTCTAGTGATCCTTTTTTTCAATGGATTATAGCTTTAAATTTCCTTTGGCGGACTGATTATAGCTTTGAATACATGATCAAATATATATGACAAATTACCGATTGTTCTAAAAATTTAAGTTATTAGAAAATTTAATAAATTTGTTGCTTGTAAAAAAATTTGTAAATAATAACACTACTCTTAGAAAATTGTAAATTTAATTATTTAACTATAACATGTGGGCCTAAACTCTTCTTTAATAAGTGAAGCTTTTTAATATTTTAAATGAGAGGTGAAATGTTAATTTGTGGAGAAAATGAGAGATAGAGTGAAGACAGTGGTTGAACTCAAAATATCATATTCTTTACCGTGATAAATTACAAATTATTCCAAAAACTTAAACTAACAAGAAATTGTGAATTTTATCATTTAATTTAATTATAATTCTAATGCTAAAATATCCCATCTCAACCATCACACCAACTTCCTGGTTTCATATGCTTCTTCTTCATCTCATCATTGTGCAAACCTGTCTCCAGTTTTGAGCTGACTTTTGCCAAAGCGCCTTTAGTCTAATTGATAACAACCTGGTTTTGCCAGCACTACTCATCGGCTTACAGCTCCAATTGCACCTATATATAGGCTTCAAACTTGAACTAGTTTCATCACAACCTCACCTCTCTCACAAGCAACTGATCTCCTCCTCTCTAGAGCTCTTAAAGTGACAACAATGTCTACTACAACCTCTTCTTCTCTCCAAGTTTCATTGCTGCTTTCATTGTTGCTTTCATTGTTCATTCTTACTTCTCTAGTGGCTGTCTCAGCTGGCAACTTCTATCAAGACTTTGACATCACTTGGGGAGATAACCGTGCTAAGATACTTAATGGAGGCAATCTTCTCACTCTTTCCCTTGATAAAATTTCCGGCTCCGGTTTCCAGTCTAAGAATGAGTACCTATTTGGAAGGATTGACATGCAAATCAAGCTTGTAGCTGGAAATTCTGCAGGCACTGTCACTGCTTATTACGTAAGTCTCACTTCCTCTTCAACATAACTAATTCACTTGGTTCCAAATTTGTAAAGTGGTTTCAAATCGCACTATTTCAGTTTTTTCTTCAGTACATTTTTTAAATAATCCCTTTTTTTTTTTTCGAAAAGTTGACAAATAAGTTGCATCAAATGGAAACTTAATCCTATTATTTAAGTTTTTCATAGCTCATCTATTGAATTTCTCTGCAGTTATCTTCTCAAGGACCTACACACGATGAGATTGACTTCGAGTTCTTGGGAAACGTGTCTGGGGATCCATACATACTCCATACCAATGTGTTCTCACAGGGAAAAGGCAATAGGGAGCAACAGTTCTATCTCTGGTTTGATCCCACAATGGCATTCCACACATACTCCATCGTCTGGAACACTCAACGCATCATGTAATATATAATCGACACTATATATATCCATTAAACTTTCATTTTACTTCATTTAGAATAAGTAAATTAATAATACATTTGCAACTTCTTGCTTTTCAGTTTCTTGGTGGATAACATTCCTATAAGAGTGTTTAACAACTTGGAATCAATTGGTATTCCATTTCCCAAAGGCCAACCCATGAAGATTTACTCAAGCCTCTGGAATGCTGATGACTGGGCAACAAGAGGTGGGCTTGTAAAGACTGACTGGACAAAAGCTCCATTTACAGCTTCTTACAGAAACTTCAAAGCCAATGCTTGTGTTTGGACCTCGGAGTCATCCTGTGTCTCCTTGTCCACCAATTCTTTGCAGACCAGTGAATGGCAGAATCAAGCTCTTAATGCAGCTGAAAGGAACAGAATCAGATGGGTGCAGCAGAAGTACATGGTTTACAACTATTGCGGTGACTTTAAACGTTTCCCTCAAGGTCTCCCAGCTGAATGCAAGCGATCAAGGTTCCTCTAGAGAGGCTAAATTGGCCTATATATTCAATTGTTGATTCCTCTGTATCAATATGAATTCTTTATTCTTTGTGCAAAAATATGTTGTAAGCAAAATAAATCAGTTTTTTTTTTTTTTATGAAAGGAAATTAAATCAGTTGTGACCAATTCTAAAGCAAAGCTTCGGTTTGATTCTAAAGATGTCAACAGGGAGATGAAGAAGGAGATAGAAAAGCACATGGCACAACATGTAGTGCCTTTAGAAGTTCTTATTGCATCATCAAAAGTAACATTTGATTATAGAACTTAAGCTCAAATCTTGAAGTAATTAGACTTGGTAGACATGATTACAGATTGAGAACTAGAGAAGATTATAGCACAGGACACTATCCACCTCTCTCTGCTGGGCAAACCTAGTAGAAGAACAATGAAAAACAAAATCAAGAACGGGAAAAATAAAATAAACCTCAAATCCCGTGCTTAGGATTGCTTGAAATTAGGCTATTAGCACCAAGTAGGATAAAAATTTGGCAAAAATGCACTTTTGGTACCTGCATTTTGGGTCAATTCCCATTTTGGTCCCAAAATTGATTTCGTTACAAATATCGTCCCTAAAAAAGGAAAATCGTTTTTAAAATAGTCCCTGCCGCCAACACACTAACGGAAACTTCCTACGTGGCAGACGGAATGACTTGTGGCGATGACGTGGCTATTAAAATATTATTAAAAATAATTATTTGGCAATTTTAAAATAACACGTCAGCATTTTAATATTTTAAACAATGCCACGTCAGAAAATTTATATAAAAAAAGAAATTAAATTAAAAAAAAAACTTAAATAATTAAAACAAAAAAATTGATCGTAGCAACCCCTATTTTTAATAAAACAAATGTAATTATCCTTTTAATTCTTTTTTCTTTTTCTTTAACCTTAATTCTTTTTCTTTTACTTTTTCTTTTAATCTCATCTCTAAACTCTCTCTATCTCTAATTCTCTCTTTCTCTCTTCACCCTCGACGAAATCTCTTAGACCCAAACTCTCTCTAATCTAGTGATGAAGTCGCCGTCGTCAAAGTCGTTCAAGACTCAGTGAGGTCGCCGCTACCGTCAAAGAAAGAAAACCCATCGCGAAGGTCTGCTGATTCAGTATGGCTCCGTTGTACGAAACCCCAGTCACCGACGAAACCCTAGTCACCGATTCGGTATTGGAGCCTAGATTAGTGGTTGTGAAGCCGAGATGACCCCAAACTCTCAAATCTCATAATCTCATCTCCGCTCAAAACCTTACACCCAATATTGACCAACGACGAGCAGATCAAGAGGCTGATCTTCGAGGTTTTGATCATGGAGGCCATCGGATCTTGATGCCGTGAAAAGAATGGGAAAATTTTGGAGTCTGGGTTTTGTTTGGGTTTTGATTTTCGTTTGGGATCTTGATTTTCGTTTGGGATGTGATCTGGGTTTTGTTTGAGTTGTGATCTGGGTTTCGTTGTGTTTGATCTCTATTTGTGATTTTTGTTTGTTGTTGTGATCTGGGTTTGAGTTAGTGGTTGTTGGGTTTCTGTTCATGTAATCTGAGTTTGAGTTCTTTGTATCTGGGTTTGATTGGGAAGAACACAAAGAACAAAGAACAAGTTGTAATGTTTGAAAATTAATAATGATAAGTTATAATTTCTTTAATTAAATTAGATTTAAGGTTTTTTTTAAATTTAATTTTTTTTTTATATAAATTTTCTAACGTGGCATTGTTTAAAATATTAAAATGCTGACGTGTTATTTTAAAATTGCCAAATAATTATTTTTAATTATATTTTAATAGCCACGTCATCGCCACGCCAGCAAACAAGTCATTCTGTTTGTCACGTAGGAAGTTTCCGTTAGTGAGTTGACGGCAGGGACTATTTTAAAAACGATTTTCCTATTTTAAGGACGATATTTGTAACGAAATCAATTTTGGGACCCAAAATGGGAATTGACCCAAAATGTAGGAACCAAAAGTACATTTTCGCCTAAAAATTTCAATAAAGCTACAAACATAATATTTTTATAATAATTTCACAATAAAGTTTAATTAACAAGTTGTTAATGATAAATAAAATAAGATTTTAATGGTAGACTTAGATGAAAAGTAGTAAATACATTTTAACTAGATTTTGTTGTAAAAATTCTGTGCCCTTAACACTACTCAAAATTTTTAAAGTTTTAGGAATCAAGTTCATTGCCTAATATTAGTTGAAGTCAATGCATAGGATGCCCTAAATTCACAAATTAAGTTGTATTTAATATTTCAAATGATGCTTTTATATATTGTCCAAAAATATAAAGAAAATTGTCACATATATCAAGAAAAATGTACACAATCATTAGTAATCTTGCATACTAAACTACCAAATTATTGATAAATGTATTTTTCTTTTCAAATTTTTCATTACTATTCATAATTGAATATTTATTATCTTTGAACTTATGTCTGTAAAACACTCATTAAAATTTAAAATAAAAATGTTTTCATACTCTTTTTTTTTTAGGATAATTTTTTCATACTTTGTACGTATCTCCTATCATGCATATCTTTTATATATATATATAATTCCCTATTGAACATTATAGTATAAAATTTTTCTTTGTACACACAAATTTCATGCTAATAAATCACACATTCAAGAAAATATGTAACAAATAATCAATTTGTGTTGATATATGTATGAAAGAAGTTAGATTTCTCTGTATGATCACTAATTTACAAGAAGAGCATACAATGAATTCCTCTTATTCCATCTTTGCAAGTGCTACGCTTTATGATCCAAAGGTCTATAAACTTGATCTTGAATCATGCTTTGATTTTTCCAAGGTTGAATGTGTATCTTGAAGTAATTGCTTCAATTTTGAGGTCTACTGACTTAATCTGAAATTAAATCAAATGAAGACTGAAGGAAAAAATCCTATTTTGATTTGAAGTAGGAATATACTTTGATTTTGAATAAGCAAAAGTTCTCTTTTGGACCTAAAGCTGATTCTCCATTTTGACCAAATACAAGTTTTTTTTTCCGCCTCTTAGTGTATGTGCGTATGTTTTTCTTATATAAGAAATCTCTATTTATAAACAACTCAAGGGCACTTTATTTAGAATTTTCCAATGTTTAATGAGATTTAATAATGAATTTTGAATTAGAATTTGGTCTTGCACTTTTTCTTTTTCTTTTTTCCCTGAATTTGGTCTTGCATTTAATTAAAACTTTCTATGTAAATCTCATGCCACTATATGGCTTCAACTGGCTTGTGACACATATCAATTTTGTGAGTTCAGGACAATTCAAGGGACTTGACATGCGTCTTAATTTCATTTGCTTAAATTTGTTGACTAAGACCAACTATCAACATTATCACACTTGGGTACTGACTTGAAAAAAAACATCGATCACAACCAATCCGACACGGCTGTCAACATCATGCAAATTGCATGTCTACAGAACGCACAACTAACTTCAATATAAACAGATCAGAATTATCAAAATATATATATAAACAGATCAGTAAATTTTTCATCCTAGATTTTTCATTTCATTTCATTTCTTTTTTTTTTTAATTTTAAGATAAGAAACATTAAATTTAGTCAATATTATCTTATTCGTTTACTTGAAAGTTATCTTTCTTGCATATTGTTTAGCTTCATCCTTCAAATGACTTTTTCTTTGACACATTTAAAAAATGGCTTAGGCGGAGCAAACAGCAAGACTATTTCTATAAATCTAGTTTCACTTTCAGTTAAAAATGACCAGGATTTAAGAGAGATAACTTTAACCTTGCTTGGTGACTAATTAATAATACATGAAAAGATTAATCATATACTAAAACATATACATGAGAAGAATAATCACATACATGAGAAGACTAACCTTGTTTGGGGACTAATTAATAATACATGAGATAACTTTTTAACCTTGTTTTGGGACTTTAAGCCAAGAGCCTTGGGGTCTAAAGGGAAATAGTTCGAACGGCAGGTTTAGTAGTGTGGGGGGTAAAAGCTATTGAATAAACGTTTGGGTTTTGGGCCTGATCGGTTGGTACCAGTCTGTTTTGATTAGGGCCTCTAGGCCCACAAGTCAATCCGCACTGTAGTAATCCGAAGAGTTGTCCGAGGAGGAGTGTCTCCTCGGACAGGTCCAGCAATGACCCTAGGACTTGTTAAATAGGTTAGAGGCAAAATTCTGGAAGAATTGATGGGTAAGAGGGTGATCCAAGCACCCTTTAGAAGCAGTGACATGTGAGAAATATCTAAGGAAAAAACTGCTACCACCACACTAAAAGCCCTGCATCTACCTCCCTAGCCGCATTAATGGGGAAATGACCTTTGAACAGTAGAATTCAACCTTCCTAGTATTATTTGAAGACTTCAAGAAGGTAGTGGATGGGACAAGTATTCAAGGGGAAGATTGGTATGACACGTGGATGAACCAGTGAAGAAGAAGAAGTATATAAGGAAACGAGAGAGGAAAGAGAGAGGGATCTGCACTTTCTGCTGAGAAAAATAGGAACTAAGAATTGTAAACTTTGGCATAGAAAGAGAATATATATACAAATCGTCATCGGTTTACGTCCGAGGAGGTCTCTTTGTCATATTTGTTTATCATTTGCACAGATTGTGGCACTCTAGCCTGTTAATCAAACTTCCAACATCCCGAACCTAGATTTCAAATCCATACTCTACAAATTTTATTGTATAAAGCTCATTGGGCCTGAGCCCAACACTCGTTTTTAGGTCCGGATACAATTGTGCACTTACAAATAGTATATATGACTATTCATACATATTATTAAAATAAGTTACATGACTCATTAAAAAAATTATGTGACTAAAATTACATATGAATATCTCTTTAACTGCTACGTAATAAGTTGAGCTAAGATAGCTCCAAATTTTTTATATCTAACAAATAACAAAACCTTTCTATCACTATTAATTGTACTTTGCTACTCCATTATGATTCTTAATCCATACTTTACTTATTTTCTTTTCTTTTCCTTTTCTATTTTTGGGGGTTATTAGATAATATCTTGCAGCTGGCTTAAAACAAAAACAATATCATGCAGCTACGTTATGCCATTGTGTCATAATTGAATTTAATATTCTACAGAGGCATACTTAAGGGAAACACCAAAGAGTTCAGAATTTAATACCAAGCATTGAATATAATCACCGGTGACTGGGTCAAATCAGTGTGGTGACCCGTGCAGGTCCAGATGGGGAAGGCAACATACTATATGAATTTACTATGCAGAATTAGAAAGCCTCAAGTTTGCCAGCTCTATGCAGTGTAGTTTGTATTCTCATTTTCCTTTTGTCAACGGCTTACAACTCTGACATTTCTATTAGTCAATTACTCATACGCTGATCACAACTCTAAAAAATACCAATACAAATGCTTCACAACTCAATCTCTTTTCTCTACCTTCATATAAACCCTTTATCCAGTTTCCTATGTTGCTTCCTCTCAGCTTAATTTGCAATCTGTCCCAGGTTTTGAACCATGCATTATGTTTATGCCAGCTCTACTTTTCAATTTCAAAACATGGGATTTGCCAGCTCTATTCCATGGTTGCTATACTCCAAGTGCACCTATATAAGCCTGTCACCTTACACTTTACATTCAAACAATCTCATATCTCTATATCCTTCTCAAAATCTCATCCTCTCTAGAGCTCTAACCAGAAGTAACAAAAATGTCTTCCTCTTCTCTTAAAGTAGTAATGCTTTTGCTTGCTTTATTCAGTCTCAGTGCTCTGGTGGCTGCCTCAGCAGGAAATTTTTATCAAGATTTTGATATTACATGGGGCAATGATCACGCTAATATAGCCAATGGAGGCCAGTTTCTCACTCTTTCTCTTGACAATACTTCCGGTTCTGGTTTCCGATCCAAGAACGAATACCTATTTGGCAGGATCGACATGCAAATCAAGCTTGTAAGTGGCAACTCAGCTGGCACTGTTACTACCTATTATGTAAGTTTCAATATCCCTTCTTGACATCTACTTCTTAAATTTTGTTATCCTCCATGATTAATTTGACTTCGAAAAATACTAAAATTGCTACAAAATATTAGTGCCACTTAAACAACATAATAAATATAAGTGCCTGAATTCCTTTTTTATGATTGGTGACATAAATCTGTAGGATTTATATCATAAAATTTGTTAAACATCACTCTAATGGCTAATTTACAAACTTGTGCAGTTATCATCTCAAGGACCAAACCATGATGAAATTGACTTTGAGTTCTTGGGCAACGTGTCTGGAGAGCCGTATATAGTTCATACCAATGTCTTCACACACGGGGAAGGGAACAGAGAAGAGCAATTCTATCTCTGGTTTGATCCCACAAAGGCCTTCCACACATACTCTTTCATCTGGAATTCTCAAGTTATCATGTATGGACACTATAAAGTACATTGAAATTTCTCAAAAGTTTGTTATACTTCAGTTAAGAATATTTATTCTAATACAATTGCAAATTCTTCTTGCTTATCAGGTTTTTGGTAGATAACATTCCTATAAGAGTGTTCAACAACTTGAAATCACTTGGTGTTCCATTCCCCAACAGCCAACCCATGAGGATTTACTCAAGCCTCTGGAATGCCGATGATTGGGCAACGAGAGGGGGGCTTGTGAAGACTGACTGGACCAAAGCACCATTCATAGCCTCTTACAGAAATTTTGAGGCCAATGCTTGTGTTTGGTCATCTGGGTCATCATCTTGTGTCTACAATTCAAATTCTTTGCAGACTAATACATGGCAGGATCAAGCACTTGATGCAACAGGACGAAGAAGGATTCGTTGGGTGCAAAAGAAATATATGATTTACAACTACTGCACTGACTTGAAACGCTTCCCTCAAGGTCTCCCACCCGAATGTAAGAGATCAAAGCAACGCTGAAGGGACTAGATAGAGCACCCTCATACGATTTTTTTTTTTTTTGTCACTCAGCATTAGATTTATAGTTTATGAAAATTCTTTATTCTTTGTGCAAAAATTGTCTAAGAATCAAATAAAATCAAATCTTTTTTCTTTTGAATCAAATAAAATCAAATTGTCTAAAATGACAACACCCTCCACCCCCACCAAAAAAAGTGAAAAGTTTCTCTCTTCTCTCTCTCTCAGGAGAATCATATCAAGAGGCTAGCGTAAGAAATATCTTCCAGTTTCAATATAGTTTTCGTCTTAAGAACGTCTAAACAAAGGAATTTGGCACTAACAATCTTTAGATAAGGGGTGATAATATTTGACACAACTTACAACACAATTTTAATGAATTAGTGATTTTAGATGAGTTTTCATCAAAATAGATTGAAACAAGTCATGCAATTGTCAACTAGCAATTAATTGAAATAAAATGATTCATTATTTGTGTCGAGGCGGGTTGACTCATCTTGATGATTTTATCATGTCATTTGTATTTGACATAAATTTGAATTTTAAATATGATGGGAGTTTAGACCCTGGTTGTAAAACAATTAATCATTTTTAATCTGGATTCAATTAAGGTAATGTTTGGATAGCGTTTTCAACCCAGCGTTTCATGTTTGCGTCCAGCACGGCATGGGTCCCACAGCTACAGTGCATTGGACAGGAAACGCGCAAACTCCAGCTGAAACACATTAAACACAAGTGCACAGTACCTCGCGTGTACTGTTCATGGACACCAAGAGCAGAGGAAACGCGTTGCAACACACCGTTTCATTGCAAAATTTTATTTCACTGGTCTGTGCTTTTTATTTCACTATACGTTTTGGGTCAGTTTATAACACCAGGGATATTTTCTTCTTCTTCGAATTTATTCACTGATCTGACCAAAGAAGCAGAGCAACGGCTATTTCGCACCAGCCCCCTCTCTATCAACTACCGTGGCAGACGTCTTCAATGCGCTTCATCAATACTCCGTCCTCTGCCCCTTCAATGAACTCCACCCACCAATAATCCATTAAAACAAAGGAAACCCATTACTTTGAACAAATCCATTACATGGAACAAACCCACCCGATCCGGAGCTCTATTCTTCCTTCGCTTGAGCGCACCTTCTCTCCGCTTGGGACGCCGTTCCACCACTGTGGGTCTCTGCATTCACGGGTAAGTTGCTCTCTCTCTTCTCATACTCTCTCTTCTCATACTGTGGTTATTTTCCATGAGGCTTGAATTTGTGGGTTTTTTTGTGTTCAACGTGTGTGTGTGTGGTTGCTGTGTTCAACTCTAGGTTGTGTTCAACTCTAGGCTGTGTAGTTTTTGTGTTTGCCATTACAGTAGTATGTGGACTATGTGAGTTTACTTTTTATTTTTCATGTGGGCATGTGTAACCAATTGCATATCATGCACACGGCCTATTTGTTGAAATGCCTCAATGAGTATAGACCAAGCTTGTAGCAAAAATGGGTAAGGGGAAATGAAATGACGGTGGTGATGATGTGAGACAAGATTGGAAAGAACCAAATGAAGTAAAAGCATTTTGTGATTTTTGTGCTGTTCAAGTCCTAGAGGGCAAGAGGAAGGGAGAATATTTGAGAAAGGAAGGGGTTGATGAAGTGATTAAGCAGTTGGCAGAAATGGAAAAAGTGGTAACTCACTAGCAGTTCAAAAATAAATGGGATCATCTAAGGAGAAATTGGAGGAAGTATAAGGACTGTTTTGAGCATGAGAGTGGGTTGGGTATTGATGCTGGAACTAGGCAGCTTGATGCTACTGATGATTGGTGGACCCGAAAGATTGCGGTGAGTTCACTTCACATGTCCTTCAGTTCACTTCCATTGCCTACAACTATATTGTGTTCTAACTACTAGTTGTCTACATGTAGGCATGTCCCATTGCAGGAACCTTTAGAAAAAAAGGAATGCCGAATCTTGACTCCATGGACATCATGTATGGAGGCACAATTGCAACGGGAAAAAATACATTATGCACTAGTGGTCCAATGCCAAAGGAAAGCACTGAAGGGTCCGGGGACTCCGTTGATAGCAAAGAGTTTGTTGACCCCCAATGTCAATCCTCTGTGAATGTTGACTCAATGGAGGTTGAAGACCCATCATTGTCGATGGCAGGATCGGCAATAGATAAGGGGAAAGGCAAGCTCAGCAGTGTCCACATTGCTAGGGGAATTTGCAAGAAAAAAAAAAAAAAACCGTTTAGTTGTGCAAGAGTTGTCCGACTCTTTGAAGAGTATCTCAAATGTTATTGTTGAAAGTAGAACTATAAGTACTCATCCACCAATTGCAAACACAACAACTACTGAGTTTAAAGAAATTCTAGACATGGTGTTGAGTCTTCCCAAGGTGCAATCGGGCGATCGTCTTTTTATGTTTAGCACCCTCTTCTTCATGGAAACAGCAGTGAATAGGAGCATGTTTGCAGCACTTGTTCATGACAAGGACATCCAGCTGAAGTGGCTAGAGATGCAGTTCCAAAGGAACCCTCAATTTCATTTTCTCTGAACGAAAGGGGATTGTCTCGATAGGGTTGCTTCAATGTGGTGTTGTGTAGTAATCGGATTTTCAAAAATGTACCTATTGCACTCTTTTTTGTTTATTTTTATTTTTTGTGTTCACAAATATGTCTTTAAAATTTATTACTGTTAAAAAACTTTGGCCTCTCTTGGTCAGTGTCTTCATCTTGATTTGGATATAATAGGCATGTACTCATCTTTTACGTTCTGTTAGGAAGTAATATATGAACTCCTGGAGTATTCCATGATAGGCTGTGATCATTAAATTGGCCTTAAAATAAATGACATTTTCCATGTGCCATTGTTGTTATGATTCTTTAAAAAAAAAAAGTTTGGTAAAAGCTTATATTGGTAAAAGCTATAAACAAAAAAAAAAAAAAAAAATTTAATCTATAAAAAAAGCTTATATTGGTAAAAGTTTGGTAAAAGCTTATATTGGTAAAAGTTATAAAATAAAAAAAAGTGGCCAATGGTTCTCTCCACTTTAAAAGCTAAAAAAAAAAAAAGTTATAAAAAAAAGCTTATATTGGTAAAAGTTTGGTAAAAGTTTGGTAAAAGCTTATATTGGTAAAAACTATAACAAAAATAAATAAATAAATAAAAGTGGCCAACGGTTCTAAAAGCTATAAACAAAAAAAAATTAACAAAAAAAAAAATCTATAAAAAAAGCTTATATTGGTAAAAGTTTGGTAAAAGCTATAAAAAAAAAAAATGCAAATCATATGTGAGTTTTACGTGTAGCAATTTATAATAAGAAACTCCATTAGAGCAAAATTAATTTTTTTATTTTCACTTGTGAATTTTACGTGTAGTTTATGCAAATGATTTAAGATTTTTTTTTTTTTTCAAATAACATCAAAATCACTATATTAAATGCTTGGAGAAAAAAGTGTAGTTTATGCAGATGATTTAATTCTGCCCTGTGGCATTGCATTATATCCAATTGACTGGTGAATATATGTATATTGGTTAGATAACGCATTTCTAAATCTTCCAGAAGGATGGATTTGGTAAATGACTCAGACTTCGACCTGACTGACAACATTGTACTCGCGACATATATAGCTGGGTGTGCATGTGTAGCTTGCGTGGAGACCTATATGACCAAAGTACCAATGCATACAAATATACAAACGAGGTATGAATGGGTACAGTATATATTAAATGGAAATGAGCAGAAATATCACAATATTTTTAGAATGTCAAGCCATGTGTTTCGACAATTGTGTAATACATTGCGCACTCAGTATGAATATAACGGTACCAAAAGAGTTTGCTTGGAAGAGTCTGTGGCAATGACATTGGTGGTACTTGGTCATGCCTCGAGTAACAAAGTAGTGCAGGATAGATTTCAGCATTCGGGTGAGACAGTGCATCAACACGTGGCCACGGTAGTTACATTGTTAGCCACCGTTATGGCACCAGACATTATCAAGCTTGCTAATCGTACATTTCGTAATGTGCCAGAACATATTCAGCATTCAGATCAATATTGGCCACATTTCAAGGTACTTTGTGAATTTGGTATCTTAACTTGATTTTATTCAAATTATTTTTATTGTCATACCGCGTATACCTTTTCACATTGTATTTTTGTGGCAATGGTTAGGGTTGCATTGGTGCGATTGATGAGGTTCACGTCGAAATGGTCGTACCTGTTGATGAGCAACACCCGTATAGAGGCAAGAAAGGGATCGTAACAACAAACTGCATGTGCGCATGTGATTTTGACATGAAATTCACATTTGCGTGTGTTGGATGGGAAGGGTCAGCGCATGACACAAGGATATTTTTAAGCTACCTCAATAATGAGAGTGCCAACTTCCCAAAACCTCCCAAAACCTCCACCAGGTTTGTAAATATGTAGAATAATTGACAGTCTTAAAGTATGTATTATGTAATGAAAATGTTAATGCACTAAACGTATAATTTTGCAGGGAAGTACTATCTTGTTGATTCAGGGTACCCTATGAAGCAAGGCTTCCTTGCACCATATAAAGGGGAGAGGAACCACATCCCCAAATTTAACCGAGGTGAACAGCTGCATCGTCTAGAGGAGAAATTTAATTATCTTCATTCATCACTTCGTTCAGTCATAGAACGAACTTTTGGAGTTTGGAAGAATAAATGGAAAATTTTGAGAAGTATGTCACCCTTTCACTTACGCACTCAATGTCACATCATTGTTGCTACAATAGTTCTTCACAATTTCATTAGAGCACATGAAAACAATAACGGTGAATATTCCAACTCTGCAGGGGACACATATGAACATAGTGAGGGAGGTCATTACGATGCCATGGCAGATGTGATCTCAATGTTGGACGAAGCTGAGATGAGAGAGGTTCGTAACAATATCACATCATTGATATGTTCATGACAATATAACATTATGTTAATTTTTTGTGGAGACCATAACTGATGGTTCACAAACTTGAATATATATACCATTTTCAAATTATGGTGATTTTGGTAAGCAGAACTGATGGCTCACAAACTTAATTTATTCATTTGTATATACCCTGATTACAACAGTATCTACCTTTAACTCAATAAATTTTAAGATTACAACAGTAAACGACGTTGAACTTGCAGATTAAAAAAAAAAATACAAAACAATATCTACTCTGAATTTGTTTTAAAGACCCTAAGAATCGGAAGTATTAAATTGCTGGCAAAGTGTTTTAGATACACATATAAAACATAAGAAAAAATATATTCTAATTTCCAATGCCTATGGATGCTAACATTCATATTTAAGAAATGTTCCTCACAAAATAAAAATCACGTGGTACAACTTTTAATGAAAGATTTCAGAGTTTTGATAGCAATAGAGCTAACTTCTCATCAAACACCTTAACTTCAATGCAAGTTCCAAAGGATGCAGCTACTCTTGCAGCTAATTGATGCTTCCACTGTAAGAAACAAGTAAAAAAGAAAATGAATTAAATACAAGATTTTCTCTGCAAAGAAAGCCTCCCCCTCTTCCGAAGGTTCCTTTTCTTATTTATACTTCTTCTGCCTCCCCTTCTCATCCTTTACCTCATGGTTATAACGCTAGTTTAGATACTTGTCCCATCAATTTTCCCTGAAGTCTTCTGGAGACAGGGGCCAAGTTCCAAACCTCATGCTCAAGTCTCATTTCTCCATTAATGCAGCCAGCATATCAGTTGCAGAGTCTTTAATGCGGGGGCGGTGGTAGCAGCTTTATCTTAGATATTCCACCGCCCTTTCTATTACTCTCCACATGTACCGTATCTTCCCGAAACCATAGGAATTTTTATAACATAGCCTAGGGATATTAAACCTTCCCTTCTATTTCCTCAACTTCATTATTCGAGGACACAGTCTTCCTCAGACATATTTATTCAGACACTATCGCTTTTTTACCTAGTATTTTCTTTATGAGGTACATTCACACACTCTTAGATCACTTAATGTCCTTGGATTAGGCTTTTAGCTCAAAAGATATTCTTGAGCCACCCTTCATAAATTACTGGGTCCAATGTCCCTACAATAGCCCCTCAAGATTCTTATTTCTCCAATTCGGGATGAAAGGAGGATCTTGACATCTGTCTCCTTTTGTCCTGCGGATATTTGGTAATATTGCTGACAGGGATGATTTTTGAACTGCCCATCGCATGTTCCCGACGTTTCGGCATGCGAAGCGTCCTTAAATTAAATTCTGGCGTCTTTATGTTCCCCACGTTCAGCGATGTGACACGCATCCAACAGTTAAGGCTTTCTTTGGAGAGAAAAGAAAAAATAGTATATGATAAATCTGACTGTCCACAATTGTAATCTATCTTGAGAAGCAGTATTATAAACTATCCTCGGATACAATCCGAGGAGGAATTTTCATTCATATTCTTATAAGTAACTCCCTATTTGTGCCATTGGGTTCAAAGCCCATTTTTCTTTATTGTTTAAACCACATTTAAAATCTAGATTTCAAACCCACTCTCTACAAATTTATTGTAAAAAGACATTTCAAGCCCTTTCCCTTCTGATTGTGGGTCAGGAGCTCGAATTGTGTCCTTACAAAAAGTTTTATAATTTCTTAAGATAAATTTTATATGATTAAAAGGATTAAAAATATTTAAAATAATAATTCAAGAGGGATTTATTTTTATCTTCTTCTTTTTTTTTTTTCATTTTGTGTAGTACTTTACTTTCATGAAATTAAGTACAAGGTAAATTAGTTTTTTTTTTCACTTTGGTTTTCTATTGTAAATTTTATATTATTAAGTGAATAATAAATATTTAAGATATTAATTAGTATTTAGAGTGTGAACAGTGTAATAATTTATCTTTTTCTTTTTCTTTTCTTTTTGTATAGTATTTTATTTTTAAGAAATAAAGTACTAGGTAATTTTTTTAAAAAAAAATTAATGATTAGGGGGATAATTAATATTTAAGATAGTTATTAGTATTTAGAGTTTGAATTATAAAGTGATTTACCTTTTTCCTTTCTTTTTTTCTTTTGTTATGGTATTTTAATTTCAAGAAATCAAGTATTGGGTAATTCTTTTTCACCATTTTTTCCTTTTCCCTTTTGTATTGTACTTTACTTTTAAGAAATCAAGTACTTCGTAATTTTTTTTCACTTTTTTTTTCTTTTGTTAATTTTATACTATTAAGTGGATTATAAATATCTTAGATAGTAATTAGTTTTTAAAATGTGGACCGTGGTGTAATTTATCTTTATTTTTTTTTCTTTTTGTATGGTATTTTACTTTCAAAAAATCAAGTACTAGTAAATTTGTTTTTTCAATTTTTTTTCTTTTGTAAATTTTATATTATTAAGTGGATTACAAATATTTAAGATAGAAATTAGTTTTTAGAGTGTAGACCTTAGAGTGATTTGTTTTCTCTTTTTTCTTTTTTTTTTTCTTTTTGTATGGTACTTTACTTTCATGAAATCAAGTACTAGGTAAACTTTTTTGTCTTTTTTTTTTCTTTTGTAAATTTTATATTATTAAATGTATTATAATTTCTTACGATAAATTTTATATGATTAAATGGATTATGAATATTTAAAATAATAATTAGTGTTTAAAGTGTGGATTAAGGAGTCATTTATGTTTTTTTTTTTCATTTTGTTTAATACTTTACTTTCAAGAAATCAAGTACGAGGTAAATTAGTTTTTTTTTTTTCACTTTGGTTTCCTTTTGTAAAATTTATATTATTAAGTGAATAATAAATATTTAAGATATTAATTAGTATTTAGAGTGTGGACTGTGTAATGATTTATCTTTAACTTTTTTTTTTCTTTTTGTATAGTACTTTTTTCTTGGTAAATTTTATTTCTTTTGTAAATTTTTAATGATTAGGTGGATAGTTAATATTTAAGATAGTTATTAGTATTTAGAGTTTGAACTGTAAAGTGAGTTTTTTTTTTATTTTTTATTTTTTTGTATGGTACTTTAATTTCAATAAATCAAGTACTGGATAAATTTTTTTTATCCATTTTTTATTTTGTAAAATTTATATGATTAAATGCATTATAAATATTTTAGATAGTACTAGTATTTAGAGTGTGGACTATGAAGTGGTTTATCTTTATCTTTTCTTTTTTCTTTTTTTGTTTGATACTTTACTTTCAGGAAATCAAGTGCATAAATTTTTTTTTCACTTTCTTTTTCTTTTGTAAAATTTATATTATTAAATAGATTATAAATATTTAAGATATTAATTAGTATTTAAAGCTTGGACTGTGGAGTGTTTTTTTTTTCTTTTTGTATAGTATTTTATTTTCAAGAAATTAAGTTCTGGGTAATTTTTTTTTCTTTTGTAAGATTTTTATGATTAAGTGGATAATTAATATTTAAGATAGTTATTAGTATTTAGAGTTTTGACTATGGAGTGATGTATCTTTTTTTTTTTCTTTTTGTATGTTACTTTAATTTTAAGAAATGAAGTATTAGGTAAATTTTTTTTTTGACTTTTTTTATGTAAATTTTATATTATTAAGTGGATTATAAATATTAAATATAGTAACTGGTATTTAGAGTGTGGATTGTGAAATGATTTATCTTTATCTTTTTTTTTTTTTCCTTTCTTCTTATATGTTACTTTACTTTCAAGACTATATAGTAATTTATCATTATCTTTTTTTTCTTTTTGTATGGTACTTTAATTGTGAAAAATCAAGTACTGGGTAATTTGTTTTTACTTTTTTTTTTTTTTTTTTGCAAATTTTATAGTATTAAGTGAATTATAAATACATAAGATAGCAATTAGTATTTAGAATCTTTTATTGTGGAGTGATTTATCTTTATCTTTTTTCTTTTTGTATGGTATTTTACTTTCAAGAAATGTAGTCATGAATAAATCTTTTTCTTCACTTTTTTGCTTTTGTAAATTTTATATGTTTAAGTGGATTATAAATATTTAAGATATTAATTAGTATTTAGAGTGTGGATTATAGAGTGATTTTTCCTTTTTGTTTTTTTTTTTTTTTTTGTATGGCTCTTTACTTTCATGAAATTAAGTACTGGAAAATTTGTTTTTTGTAAATTTTTATATTATTAAATGAACTATAAATATTTAAAATAGTTATTAGTATTTAGATTGTGGAATGATATATCTTTATCTATTTTTTACTTTTCTTTTGTATGGTACTTTAGTTTAAAGAAATCAAGTACTGGATAAATTTTTTTTTTCAATTTTTTTTTCTTTTGTATATTTTATATTATTAAGTAGATTATAAATATTTAACATTATTATTAGTATTTAGAGTATGAACTGTGGAATGGTTTATCTTTTTTTTTTCTTTTTGTAAAATATTTACTTTCATGAAATAAAGTACTGGAAAATTTTATTTTTTTGTAAATTTTATATTATTAAGTGGATTATAAATATTTAAGATAGTCATTAGTATTTAGCGTGTGGATTGTGGATTATGGAATGATTTGTCTTAATCTTTTTTTTCTATGGTACTTTATTTTACAGAAATCAAGTATTGGGTAAATTTTTTTTTTCACTTTTATTTTATTTTGTAAATTTCATATCATTAAGTGGATTATAAATATTTATGATAGTTATTAGTATTTAGAGTATGAACTGTGGAGTGATTTTTTTTTATTTTTTTTTTCCTATTTCTATTTGTATCATACTTTACTTTCAAAAAATCAATTACTGGATAATTTTTTTCACTTTTTTTTCTTCTTTAAATTTTATACTATTAAGTGGATTATAAATATTTAAGATAGCAAATAATTTTTGGGGTGTAGACTGTGGAGTGATTTATCTTTACCTTTTTATTTTATTTTCTTTTTGTTTGGTACTTTACTTTCAAGAATTCAAGTGCTGGATAAATTTGTTTTTTCACTTTTTTCTTTTCTTTTGTAAATTTTATATTATAAAGTGAATTACAAATATTTAAGATAGTAATTAGTTTTTAGAGTATGCACCAGGGAGTGATTTTTATTTTTATTTTTATATGGTACTTTATTTTTATGAATTCAAATACTGAGTAAAATTTTTTTTCACTTTTTTTTTTTTAAATTTTACATTATTATGTGGATTATAAATTTTTAAGATAGTGATTAGTATTTGACATTTTTACAACATTTGTGAAAATGTTGTAAAAATATTGTGGACTTATAATTTTTCTTAGTATTTAGAGTATGGATTGTGGAGTGATTCATCTTCTTCTTCTTCTTTTTCCTTTTCTGTTTGTATGATGCTTTACTTTCGAGAAATTAAGTACTAGGTAACTTTTTTTTTTCTTTTGTAAATTTTATACTATTAAGTGGATTATAAATATTTAAGATAGCAAATAATTTTTAGAGTATGGAGTGATTTATCTTTACCTTTTTGTTTTCTTTTTCTTTTTGTATAGTATTTTACTTTCAAGAAATTAAGTGCTGGATAAATTTTTTTTTAACTTTTTTTTTTGTAAATTTTATATTATTAAGTAAATTACAAATATTTATGATAGTAATTAGTTTTTAGAGTGTGGACCGGGGATTGATTTTTCTTTTTCTTTTTCTTTTTGTATTGTACTTTACTTTCATGAAATCAAGTACTATGTAAATTTTTTTTTATTTTTTTTTTCTTTTGAAAATTTTATATTATTAAGTGGATTATAAATGTCTAAGATAGTAATTAGTTTTTAAAATATGGACCGTGGAGTGATTAATCTTTATCTTTTTTTTTTCTTTTTGTATGATACTTTACTTTCAAGAAATCAAGTACTGGATAAGTTATTTTTTCACTTTTTTTTATTTTGTAAATTTTATATTATTAGATGGGTTACAAATATTTAAGATAGTAATCATTTTTTAGAGTGTAGACTGTGGAGTGAGTCTTTATCTCTTTTTTTTTTTTTTCCTTTTGTATTGTACATTAATTTCAAGAAATAAAGTACTAGGTAACTTTTTTTTCTTTTGTAAATTTTATATTATTAAGTGGATAATAAATATTTAAGATAATTATTAGTATTTAGAGTTTGGATTGTGGAGTAATTTATCTTTTTCTTTTTCTTTTTGTATGATACTTTAATTTCAAGAAATCAAGTACCAAGTAAAATTTTTTTATCACTTTTTTTTCTTTTGTAAATTTTATATGATTAAATGGATTATAAATATTAATTAGTATTTAGAGTATGGATTGTGGAGTGATTTATCTTTATCTTTTTTATTTATTTTTGTATGATACTTTATTTTCAAGAAATAAAGTACTTGTTAATTTTTTTTTTTTTTGTAAATTTTACATGATTAAGTGGATAATAAATATTTAAGATATCTATTAATATTTAGAGTTTGGACGGTAAAGTTATCCGTGCTAATTATTTTAAAAAAAGGGTAAAAAAAACTCTCATTTAAATTTATTTTTTTAAGATTGCATATACTTATAAATTTGGGTGGAACTTCATTACAATGAAATGAGATAAAAAGTAATTTAGATTGTATGCTATTAACAATTTAATTAATATTCAAAAGATCAAATAAATCTTTGTGTTTTGAAATCACATCAAACATGTGAAATGTGTCCTAAACAGAAACCCATCATATAAAGATAGTGAAAATTTTAGGCATTTCTGTAGTCCCAATTTCACCCACAGACTCTAGTCAAATATCTAAGGGCATTAATTTGGGAAAAAAAATTAATTTATAAATTTTTTATTAAAAAACAAATATTTTTAACAGTTTTTATATTTTTTCATTAAAATAGTGTTAAAACTTCAATTATTCACCGTATCAATACACATACAAAGAAACTCATGGAAAAATGATGGCTAGAGCTAGAGATCTCTAAAACCCTGACCGTTCTTTCTTTCTTTCTTTTTGTTTGTTCTAAAACCCCTAACCCTAGTACACTGATTCTGCTGTGTCTCAACTCTCAACCCCTTTGCTTCCATGGCCACCAACAAACCCAACCGAACCCAAAACCCAAATCCAGTCCCAATCCCACCTCTGACTCCCACCAGGGTGAGCCCCAAGGTTATCCATAAAGCCGTGAATGCTCTTCTCAAATGGCAAAACACCAACCCCAACTCCCTCACCCAAAAACCCCAACTCCTTCATCACAAAGATGAGTTTTTCTACCTCATTCTCACCCTCAAGAAAATCCCATCTCAACCTAATAGCACAAACCCACACAAAATCCAACTCCCACATACCCTTCTCTCCCCACACCTCCCACCTGAGCTCTGTCTCATAATTGATGATCGTCCACACTCCAATCTCAACAAAGCCTCTGCCAAATCCAAAATCGATTCTGAACAAATACCCATCTCGAAAGTCCTCAAATTGTCCGAGTTGAAATCAGATTTTCGTTCCTTTGAGGCCAAGAGGAAGCTCTGCGATTCCTATGACATGTTCTTTGCTGACAAAAGGGTTGTGACCCTTTTGTCTGGTTTGTTGGGGAAGCCTTTTTCTAAGAAGAAGAAGGCTCCGGTGCCGTTGGATTTGAAGCACAACAATTGGAAGGAGCAGGTTGAGAAGGCGTGTTCTTCGGCGTTGTTGTTTTTGGGGACTGGAACTTGTTGTGTGGTGAAGGTGGCAAGGGTGAGTATGGAACAAAATGAGATTGTGGAGAATGTGGTGGCGGCGATTAATGGGATTTCGGAGGTTGTCCCGAGGAAGTGGGGTGGTATAAGGTCATTGCATTTGAAGCTGCTTGAGTCGTTGGCTTTGCCACTGTATCAGTCAGAGCCGGAGGAGAGGTTGATGATTGAGGGAGTTAAGGAGGAGGAGGAGGTGAAGGAAAAGGGGATGAAGGGTGAGAGAGTCGGAATGCAGAAGGATGGGAATATAGGTGAGGTGTTAGTTGAAGATGAATTGGGAATTGATGAAGGTGAGGATAATGAGAATGGTGAAATATTGGGTAGTAAGAAGAGGAAAAAGGGAGATAAGGGTGAAGGAGTGGTTTCTGGTGAATTGAAAGGCTTGAGGAAGTCGGCTACGGTGAAGAATAAAGATGATCTTACGGAGAATATAGATGGGTTGTTCGCTGTGCCGGGGAAGAAGCAAGATGGTGGTATAAAGAAAAGGAAGGTTGGGTTGGCTTTGGAAGATGGGAATTCTGGTGAAAAGAAGGATAAGAGAAAGAAGAGTGGAGAAATGGAGGTGAGGGCGAAGAAAGGCAAGAAAGCAACAGAGTAATTTGATTTAGAAGACTAAAGAAGTTAGAGATGGTAATTCATACTTTGAAAAAATTTTGTTTTAATTATATAATCCATAGTGATCTGTGTTAATTTGGTTGGAGTACAGAAATTCTGCTAGTTGACATCACTAACTATTTTCTTTGGTATCTTGATTATGAAGAAAAATCTAGTGTGATTGATTTTATGTTTTAGTGCTGTAAATTTGCCTGACTTTTATATCTGAAATTTGGTCTTGTTCTTGTACGCAAAGTTTAATGTTTATGCAGGCATTATTGTGTGATATTCTACTCATTTCATGGTTATAACTTATCAATGTTAAATACATATCGCTGAAGAAAAGGGTGAGGATGTAATTTTGAGAGTGAGTGCCGTCTAAATCCCTGTTGGTTGTTTTTGTTAGAAGTTAAAACTTAAAACTCCTTGTTGCTCAATTTGCTACTAGCAACAGTTTAGAATCAGTCTTGGAAAATGATGGAGGAATGATGAGGACTAATTAGGGGATTAACTACTCATTAATGATGAGGTTTATTTGGCACCAATATGCCACTTCAATATGCTTATCCCTCAATTTTCATTTCTAGATGAGTGCTTGAATTTCAATTTATTTCGTCAATCTTATTTTGGTTTTGGCACTATATATTAGTAAGAAAATCCATTTCTTTCAAAACTTATCTTATGCATTCAATTATAATTCAGTTATCCTTGTATGGCAGTCCAGACATCTGGCAAAGTCAAAAGTCATTTTCTGATAGATGTACAATTCATCAATCAAGAGTATAAGTGATCCTGTCAAAGGCCTTGTAGCTGAATTGACACCTCTCCATGTACAAAGTGCTTGGAGGTCTAGAGGGAAGAGGGTTCGAACTGCGGGGTTAGCAGCATATTGTAATTATTTCTCAAAAAAAAAAAAAAAAAAAGAGTATAAGTGATCCTAGTATTCAACTTGTTGAATGATATGTACAGTTGTTACTAATCAACAAATCAGCTTTTTTCCCCTCTTTCTTATATGAACTTTTTGACTTATTCAGTATACGTTTTATCAGAATTAATTTGATTGAAAGAGGAGTAATTATGACAAATGATGCAAGTCTTTGAAATGATAGCAGGTCCTATTAGGTCTCTTCAGCGATTCGAATGAGATATTTAAAAAATCTGCTAGAACTACTCATTGGCTTGAATAATAGCAGGTCCTATTTTTACATTTAGGTGCATGTTGAGGATATCATGTAATGGAATCATTTGTATCATATATTGAGTGCAGTTGGTTGTGGGATGCCTTCTGGTGGCTTTTTGGCCTTGTTTAGGCTATGTTTTGGTGAAGAATTTGCTTGTGGCTTTTTGTGACATTCAGGTTATGTTCTGGCGTAGAATTTCCTGAAACTTCCTGCTTTTTGATTTGTTGGTTACTCCATTAGTTTGGTTCTCTTGACTATGGTTGTCAGCTTGCCTCTAGTTTTGCAGAGATTACTAGCTAGAGCATGTTAATTAGGATGACAGTGTAATGACTTGTCTAGCCTACGCAATTTAAGAAATTTTTGATTTGCTGAGTGTGATCATATTATAGTTTGTTTCAGTCTCTATGAATAGATCACCAAAGCTTGTTAGTGCTGGTAAATTTGAGGACATTGTGCAGCTGAAGAAAGCTACTAAGGTTGGTGTTGAAGTGTGTGGTTCAATTCTTGCACATGAATAGACAATGGAAAAGTGAAGCCATTCTGCCAATGAGCTCCAGCTTAAATCTCGCCTTCACCCTTCCCCCACCCCTTGGGACCAAAAATAGTCTCATCAAAAAAAATTTTGAAAAAAAAGGGCAGACAGTGAGGTTATGGATTTTATTAAAGAATTATGTAATGTGAAGCCAATCTATATACCTGGTCAATGGTTACTGAGGGTCTAGACTCTAGATTCTCAAGCTTGTGCTTTGGGTATGTTTAGCAATGATCTTGCACATTCTTTCTTTATATTTTTGGTTTAAAGATTTTTTGGGTTAATGGAATTTTCCCTTAGTCATAAATAGAGGCATTATAGATTCTTGCAAGAGATTTCAATGGAGTCTAGCTCAACTAGATCCTCTTCTCATTGCAAATGCTAGGTGGAGGGTGAGGTCATGGGTTCAAGATCCATTAAGTACGTGTATTACTTACGAAAAAAATAAAATTTTAAAAAGCCATTCTTGCAAGTGATGAGCCATGGGGGATAGGGTGCCACTTTTTAATATTATTTACAAATATGAATCACAAGATTGATAAGCAAGAAAATCAGTAAAGTTGTAGAAGGAACTATTTAGTGAGGGGTGTGCATGGGTTGGGATAGATTGGATTTAGTTTTTTTTTTTTTTTTACCCAACTCAACCTTCTTAAGATGATAAATCTTGAATTCAAAGTAGCTCTTTTACTAAGCCTAATAAAAATAAAAATAAAAAGCTTTTCATTCAATAATTTAAGTCCATTATTCAATAAATGATTACATTCTAAACAATTAAATCTAATATTCTAATTTCATTAAGATTAAGTCTTAAATTTTTTAAATAATCAAACTTAAAAATTAAAAGTAAGTTGTGAGTTCCAGCTAGCTTAACTGATAAAGTCTCTGATGGTTAAATAAAAGATCTGGGGTTCAATCCCCGCCTACACTAAAAACTGATTGGTATTTTGGTATGATGATAAAGAGTTATCAGCAAGAGCAGACGCCATAAGTTGAAACTAAGTCCATTATTCAATAAATGATTACATTCTAAACAATTAAATCTAATATTCTAATTTCATTAAGATTAAGTCTTAAATTTTTTAAATAATCAAACTTAAAAATTAAAAGTAAGTTGTGAGTTCCAGCTAGTTTAACTGGTAAAGTCTCTGATGATTGAATAAGAGATCTGGGGTTCAATCCCTGCCTACACCAAAAACTGATTGGTGTTTTGGTCTAATAATAAAGAGCTATCAGCAAGAGCGGATGCCATAAGTTGAAACTCTTTCTAAAAAAAAAAAAATTAAGTAAGTTTTAAAATTCCAAACAAATCAAACTAACAAATTTAAAATACATATATATTTTTTAAACCGGTGATAGCATGCGTTGGGTTGGATTGGTTTATACAAGTTAGAAATTTTGTCAACCCAAATTTCGACCTACCCAAGCTTTTTTAAAAAATGGGATAAATTATACGAACTTCCGTTGAGGTTCAAGCAAATGATACTCCAAAAGAAACCTTAAGGGAATTGACACTTGCCTCTTTTAAGGTTTGAAGAAATCAACACATTAATCCTTACATTAATAACAATAACAGAATATTCTAAATTTTGAAAAAAATCCATTGACCAAACCCTAACCTTGGCTCAGTGACAAGGAATAATATTTAACTAAAAACGCCTTGCACTAAACATGTTTAGGGTTTGGTCAAGGGAATCTTTTTAAAATTTGGAATATTTTGTTACTATTATTTATTAATAGATGGACTAATATGTTGATTTCCTCAAACCTCAAATGAAGAAAGTGTTATCTATACTACTATTTAAGGGGCTTCTCTTATTTGGATCAGATTTTTTTTTGTTCCAAAATACCCCTACACTCAGGTTTAAGTAGAGACAAAACTAAAAGATAGTCTGGTAAAAATACATGTCTAACTTGCACTAAAACATTACCTACAAAATAAAAACACTCTTCCATTAACCCACTTTTTCAAAGTAACTATACGTTTATTATTATTTTTTAAATAGAAAAATAAGTTAAACAACCCATGTTGCTACTGTTTTTTTCCTTTAAAAAAAAAACCCCCATGTTTATTCAAAAAAAAAAAAAAAACTCTAAACTAAATAGATATATACACTTTTTTTATATAAGTAGATACATCTTTAACTTCCACTAAAATGTTGCCTACAAAACAAGACCACTCTTTTGATGATTTTTAAATTGCGCTTTTATTTTATTTTTATTTTTTTTTTTGTAAAGGTTGATAATTTGTATCCATTATAATTTGAAATTACTACATTTTTCAATTACAGAAATACCAAGGAGTTTGGTGAGTGTTTTGCGTTTTGGATGAAATAATTTACTCATCACACCTCTAGTTTTTTTTTTTTTTTTTGTGGTTAAAAAATGTTGTAATCCCAAATTATAATAGATTCAAATTATTAAATTTTACAAAAAAAAAAAAAAAAAAAAAAAAAAAAAAGCCACTGACCACGCGTGTGAGCGCATGTTCAAAGGCTAGTTTCTTTTAAGATTTAGGTTAGGGTGTCATTCCCCAATCCTCAAGAAAATTTGGGTAATTTATATATATATCTATAAAATATAGAAGGCCTACATCATGTGACCTTGATGATCAACATCAACTTGCTAAGAAAAATACTCAACAATTAGGTGTATGCATGCAACCTACCAACCTGACATTTCAATTTTCAGGTTTGTGTTTCATGGCTCGGATTCTATATTTTATTATTATTATATATTGAATCCAAGCCATGAAAAACCAACCTGAAAATTGAAATGTGATAGGTTGAATGCACACACCTAATTATTGAGTATTTTCTTAATGAGTTGAAGTTAATCATTGAGGTCACATGATGTAGGCTTTATATATTTTATAGAAAGAAACCCTACAAACTTGTCTAGAGCTATTGGCAACTTCAAATATGATAACTTATTAACAATGAACTTTGATTTCTAGCCATTATTTATAAACTATTTCATTTACTTGCCTTTTAATTTGAACTTACACTTAGCCTTAGTATTAGACGTTCATTATGTTTTGAGTTCCAATTAGCTTAATTGATAAAGTTCCACATTGTTGAATAAGAAATCTAAATTTGACACAGTAAATATATGCCTTCAATTCATTGAGCCGAGCCGAGGTCACTCTCTCTACTCATGTAAAAAAGGTATGCCTTTCAAAAAATAATTGAAGAAAAGAATAATGGAAGCCCTAAGTTATTAAGAACAACAACATTAGTAACTCCCAATCGTGCCACCCCTAAATATTACATGAGTGCATGTCTTTATATGGGTTATTTGTTTATGCTAGTCGTGTCATGCATGATCTAATTTTTGATGGATGTTGGTTATCAATGAGTCAAAATAAACATATGTATAGATACTAAAGATAAAGTTAAAACTTTAACCGTTAAAAAATTAGAAAAAACAGACACACAGAATAAATAGATGTTTTCGAAAAAAACAGAACTTCGAATTAGTTAAAAAATATCTCTCCTTTATATAAGTAAAGGTTTTGTTTAATGTCACTTTTAACATATTTAGCAAATATATATATATGTAAATATATCTATATATATATATATATATATATATATTTATTTGAAAAAGTAATTAATTTATAGAACTCATCATGTTTACTGATGGGGCAGTAGCTTTTTTTATAAGCTGAAAAATTCTCTGTTAGGAAGGAAAATACAAAATCAAGGAGGATTCTAGGGGACTAGATAACATTATGTCAACAAGTAATAATTCTAAAGTTACAAAATATTTCATAATTGTTGAGTTACTTAGTTATTAAGTTTAAATAAGAATTAGTAAAAATTTATCAACTCAACACTATCAAGAAAATAGTTACCATTGCACACATTTGGTGTAATAGTCATGTGGGGAGTAAGAGGATCCAAGTGGGCATATGGGCCTTTGGGCTGTAGCAAGGAGGGCCGACTTGCTCTTGAGCTAAGAATTTGTTAAGTCTTACGAATCAACTCATCTTTCCGAGGACACATCCAGAATAAGTTTCTCCTCGGATAAACCCGGGAGAACTCAAAGCTTCATTATGAAGGTCAAGGCAATATTTAGGGAAATGTTGGTTAGAAAAATACCAAGGGGTACTTTAAGAATATAAATAAAAATTAGTAAAAACTTATCAACTCAACACTATTAAGAAAATGATTACGATTTTACAATCAATGGGGCTTAAATTGGTGAAGTTCTATGGTTGTCATTATTATTATTATTATTATTTGAATGGTAATTTTATTTTTATTTTTACCTGAAGATAGAGTTGTTGTCATTAGGCTGAGTTTGGATACAGCGTTCGGAGCGTCTGCGTCTGCGTTTTCTGTTTTTTTTTTTTTTTCTTCTTCTTCTGCTGCTGTAGCACGGGTCAGGTGGGACAAGGCTACTGTTCATGTTCCTGTGCATGAACAGTAGCCGCATTTTGCTGACTTTCAGCACATTTGTGGGTCTCGTGTACTGTTCATGGGACCCATAAACTTCACTTTACAGAATTTTTTTTATTAAAAATGGGTCCTACGGTACTATTCACACATTTAAAAATTATTTTGCTACAGTGCCAAGTTCTGTGGCTGTCATTATTATTATTATAATTTTTTTTTTTTTTTTTATTGAAGATAGGGCTGCTTTCATTATTGATTAGATAGGGTATATACAGTAGGTCGGTAGTTATATGCTTTTGTGCTTGTGTTTATAACAACAAAAGAAGACAAACAAGAATTAATATCCTTTATAATACTTTTTGCTGAGGAATTTTTTTATAATGTTAGTGCAACTTATATTCAACCATCAAATTGATTTTCAATCCACCCATCTCTTGGAGGAACCCACTTCTCTCTTGTTCACAATAGTCTCCTAAGCAGCACAGTGTAACTTATGGGTATATTGTATTCGCTAGCTGGAGCTGATAGAGCATTTTTTTTTTTTTTTTACTTAAACAAAATAGAGGTGGGAGATTTAAATCCATTTTTTTTTTCCGTAAAAAGAAGTTGAAAATGTCATGAGTTAAAAGACTCTTGGTAGGCAATAGCAATTGTAGATATAGGGTATTACTCTGTTTAATGTTGGACAAAGACCTATAACTACTAAAACAAGCAATTAAAGCCGATTCAAATCCTCAATGACCGTATCCCTGAATATGGGCTTGATGTTTGTGGTCCGTGAAGTATTTTAGAAGAGAAAGAGAGACACTGTACAATATTTCCGTTACTAAATTAATAATGACCCTGTCCTTGGATGTGGGCCTGTTTAGTACCTATTTCAAACTTACATTTTTACATTTTAAACAATTTTATACACATTTTTACACACTTTTTCACCTATACAAATTTTAAAAACTACAAAAATCTCATATCAAACTACTCTACCAAACACCCTCAGTATTTTGGGAGAGAATGAGAGCCATTGCACAACGTAAGAAAAAAGCAGTAGAGTAGAAAATTAAAATTCCAAGGTAGGTGACAGATAAGTAAATTGAATTATGATTTTGTTTTTGATAATTTGATAGTTCTATGTAGGGATTTAAACTCTAGTTGTTTTTGTTAGAAATGCTAATAAGTGCTAACTTGTTGAATTATAATTTTATTTTCTCTATAATCATAATAAAAGAAGAGAGAAAAAAATAGAAAAAAAAATGTTTCTCTAATCTAACTGTCTTCTATCCAAAAGGCTAATCTTTTTAAATCTTTTTCATTAAAAAAATGGGCTAATCTTGCATACTGAACTAGAACAATTTGCCCTTTTTAAATATACATCACTGTCAGTTTATTTAAGATCTTCTCCTCTTTCTTTATTAAAAATACTTAGTATTCTAAAAAAAAGTACTAATTTTCACTATAATCATATTTATGAATCCCCTACTGTTTTTAAGGAGACTTCCAAGCATTTAAATCTATCCTTCCATTATTGTGAAAATCAATAGGAAGTTGACCACATCAAAAGTTTGTCAAAATGTTGTAGTTTGTGATTATAACATTACTCTTATTAAACAAATAATGCTAAAGATACTAATTTTTTTACGAAAATTTTTACAAACGGCTGATATAGTAAAACGTTATTAGTAAATGAAAAAGTGATATTAATTGTGTGCAAAGATGAAAACTAATAAGAATTAAGAAGTTGACCACGTCACAAATTATAAAATAGTTTATGGCGGTAATATTACTCGGAATGAATTCAAATTGTATTTGAATTCAAATTAACAAATTTAATTTGGCTTGATAACCAAGATTGAAAACTTTGCCAGTAAGATAAAGATTCTTCTTAGTTCCTACTTAAGAGCTAAGAATCCAAAGTCGACTGGCTTGACTTCTTGCTTTTTGCATTTATTTACACTTTTTCTATTAAAGCTGTTTTCCGCAACTCCCACCTTTCCAAGTGTCCAAAAGCCTAAACGAGTATCTCCCTCCATGTCGGTTTCAATTTCAAAACCGTTAAAAACGTATATCACTGTTAAATACAGAAAAGACAGAGAGACAGATAGAAAGAGAAACGTACATTGTATCTTTAACGCCATCTATCTACTATTCTTTGTAAAACAACCAGTCAGCAATGCCTTCAAGGTTAAGAACAAAGAAAACAAAACGAACAAAATCCAGTAAGAAAATGAAAAACACTACAAATAAGCCCACCTACCATTCTCCACCTAATTCTCAACTCCAAGGTACTGTTTATATTAAGTTTTCTTTTCCTTGATTAGCGTCTTTCACTTTCTCATAGATTGACTTACTTCTTATCAATCCTCTTTTTATTCTTTCTATTTTGTTTGTAACAGACTGTTATGTAGGTATCCAAGGGAATGAGAAAGAAGTTGATGTTGGTGATCAGTATGTTTTAGTTGGAGAAGAGGAAGTTTTAGTTGGAGAAGAGGAAATAAAAGAAGGGTTTTATTCTGTATCTGCTGTATCATTATTGATTTCTGCAGGGGATAGTCAAATGGAGGAAGCTTCAAATGGCAAAATAGAAGACACCCAGAAAGTGGAATATCAGGAAGAGAATGTGGAGGTGGTAAGTTTGGTTGAAATTGCAAATGGGAAATTAGAGGAGACTCAGAAAGTGGAACCACAAGCCGAGTTTAAGGAGGTGGCAATTGAGGATTTTGGGGAGGTCAAAGCTGTGGATGAATCCGTTACAGAAATTCTTATTGATGAGAATTCCGAGTCTGTGGATCAAACATATGATGGCAGTGATTCGGGTTTGAGAACTAGCAATTTTGACAAAGAGGAGAAGAGTTCTGAGGTGGTTGATTCAGGAAAGTATGAGGAAGAGGAGAAAGTGGTTTCTCACTCAGTTGCTGACTATGTTGTGCCTATTGTAGAAGAACTGGATGAGAATTTGGTCGGATTGGAATCAAAGGAAAACGAGGAGAAAATTCCACTATCTTTAGAGAAGAGTAATGGGATTTCTCCGGTTAAGGAAAACGAGGAGGTGAAGGAGATTGAGGAAACAAAACTGCCATCTTCAGATGAGAATGATGGTTCTTATGAGGTTGCAAAAGAAACAACATTGCCGGCCTTGGAAGAGGATGGGAAAGTTCCCGAGGTGGTGAAAAAGGGAATTGAGGAAACAGAATTGCAGGCATCAGATGTGAGTGTTGCAGAGGCATCAACTGGTGTTTATGAGTCATCAAAGGAAGATGCTAACGATTCATTGCAGCCATTGGCTAATGCTCCAGCTGTTGACACAAGTAATGCTGGTGAAGAGAGCAAAAAGACTGAGATTCCTGAAAGCACAGGAAATCCGGTTAGTAACTTCAAGGCTATATCTAATGGCTTCTGAATTTCTCTTTTGGTTTTTGTTAAACCTTTCAATTTTTCTGATCAAATGGCTGCTTGCTTGCTTCAAATTTCATTACAGCATATTATATCAGTGTCTCAACGCCCCCTGCAACCAACTTCTTGGAGGAGTTGCTGTGGACTTTTTGAAGTTCTACGCCGCTCTGATAGATAAGTCAAGGTGAATCAAATTCTTTTGCGAAATTTATTCTCTGGGCATCAATAATATCCTGATAATCATGTTAAATTTTAGGTGAGTCATGTGCTTGTTTATTCATTTTCAGATTGTTTCTAGCTACTACTGCATTGAATTGTGAAAAGAGTATCATTTTCTAGTAATCATGTTCCTGCTTGATAACCATACTAATATATTCAAAACGAATGTCCCCCCTGCTCTTAATAAAGTTACTGAGAAGAATCTAAAGACAGGAACCAGCAGTTTTATTTACATATAAATCTAGAAGCACCGAAAATTTCACAGCTGTCTATATTCTATATAGTAAGTTCTTATTGATGGATAAAAAAGTGATGTTGGTGTGAGCACTAAAAACCAGCCAATACTTGTCATAATTATTCTGAAAATTATTCTGTGTAGCATTACACCTTGGTTTCTTTAGTTTCTCATGAAATAAACTATTTGGGAAGAAAGTGAGGATTTATTTCAAATTCTCAGGTTACCAATTCTTTCTCGAAGAATTAGGCAAAGTACCATGGAATAGTAAGTAACATTACTCCATTATTTCTCATGAATTTTACAAACTCATTAATCGGATCCTAGGCAAATTTCTGCCAATGCAAAATGGTCCAATCGAAGCTTTGACTGAAGAAGGAATGAATTCTTTAAAATATTTCTTCAACTGCGTCTTACATTTTGACACTCCCTAATTACCAGGATGACTTTTACAAATCCTTACTAATTTTTCTTAGTCTGAGAGTCATTCATTTGACATTCCTAAGAAGACCATCGCTTTTATCGAGCATACCATCATGCTTAATCAACTTATTCACCCAATTAGAGGGTTACAAACAAAGTATGCTTTACCAGGTAGAATCCCTGCATAATATTTCATTGCTATATTTGTTATACAGTTGGAAATGCTATTAAGTTAATTAACCAAATGTTTATTCTGCGGATGCAAACCAGTTTACAGCGAAGAATAATGAATGGGCTTAAGAAGAAACTATGGAAGAAGGAACTGTGATAGATAATTAGAATAGCCTGGGGTTTTCTAATACTAAAATCAAATTATAAAGAATTGGGAAGAGTGAAGAAAGTGTTTCTCAATATCTAGGCTGTAGTTCTATTTTAATATATGCTTAAAACAAAACTGATCTACTTATCAAAGAAAAAAACATTACTGATCTATGTAAAATTTATGGTGCAGAAAAGAGAATGTCGTGGGATCGAGCAATTATATTGTGAAATTTGCAGACGAGTGTAAAGTATTTTGTGGAAGCGTTAATATGTTGTGGTACAAGATATTCTTGCATGAAATGTATTGAGACTAGTCAAATAGAGAGTTTTACATTCAAATTTGTTATGCAGCTCAGATTTGTAGTGTGAGTGGAGCGTGTTCTTTATCAGTCAGTCCTGCTTTTATATGTTGTTTTTTTTCCCTTAAGAAATGGTGGTGTTTTAAGATGATTGTTGTCTAATTTGATTGATTGTTGTCAAGAATTTGTTGTGATAGTACCCATACATTACAGTATATGATTTATTCATTTGTATTTTCAGTTTATTTCTCAGTCCATTTTTATGCAATTCTTCTTGATTGATGACACAGATTTTTCAAGACTTATATTACCTTTCTCTTAAATGACAAAATCATTTGGCAATGACCACTCAATTTTATTTGCAAGCACATTAACCTTATCAATGTTGAACATTGTGTAACCTTGTTATGCCCTTGTTTAAATGAGAATTGTCCTGGATCCTTTGGGTATATGTATCTATCTACCTGGTTGTTATACCTTCCAAATTGAATAACTTTCCTATCAATTGCGATTAGTGAATGAGGATGTTTGTTGCAGGCGGTTTTTTTGGGTATTGCCTCCAAAAGTTTCAAATTTCTGTTAGCATTTGATAAAAAATCTACTTTGAAGGAAAAACTAGGATATTATTACAATTCAATTTTAATGTTCTATGAGATTTTTTTTGCAAAATAACACCATTTTGCGTAAATTTTTTTAGTTAGCAACGTTTCCAAACTACTTAACAAACTAGCATCTCAAGTCTCTCATATACTCAAATTCACTGTATCAATTCAAGTCTTATTAGAGACTTGAGTTCCATGTGCTGAGAGCACTGAGGTGGAAAATTATCCACGTGGAACTCGAGTCTTAACCTAAAGAATGAATCAATCCAGAGAAGACAAATACAAAAACAATGAAGAGGCAAAAATAACAAAGCAAACCCAGAGAAGCAACAGCGGCGGCAAAGGATCAAATCGGTTTGTGGGTTTGTTACTAAGGTGGGTGTTCTTATTCTTGTTCTCTTCTTCTTCTTTTGTCGTAAGTCTTTGTAGGTTTGTTCCTGGAGTTCTTTTTGATTTGGGTCTGGTGGGTGTTTGTGGGTTTGTTTAGTGTTCTTATTCTTCTTCTTCTCTTGCCATGGGTCTTTGGGGGTTTGTTCTTGGGATTTGTTTTTTATTTGGGGCTGGTTGGTCTGGAGAATGAAGAACGAAGGAAGAAAGGAAGAACAATTCGGCCAAAGAACAAGAAAAGAACTCAAGTGTCTATAACCCGAATTCCACGTGGATTTTAAGTCCACCTCAGCACTGCCAACACTGAACTCAAGTTTATTAGGCTCACGTTGCTACAATGAACTCGAGTCTACGAATTTTCAATAAAAGCTTCCAGGATTCAAAATACCAGAGGGTGTTGTACCTTGTGCACACCAAGTTACAATAGTGAAGATTGTTAGCCAGTAATAAAACGATACCTTCTAACTTCTATGCTAGTGTAGCCCCGTGCAGGCTGCTGCTACAACCTTATGCAATAATAGAATCACGCTCGAAAGGAAAGGGCCAAGCATCCAGGTAATAGAAAAGGTATATATTAAAGCTGCAGCAAATGCTAGGACCTTTACAAATGAGTCAAAGGAGGAAACTCCAAGCTATTCACCATTACAATTGACCTCTGTATCTAACCACCATTCATCAATTGTATTAGAGGTCTCCCTCGAGAATACAACTTCGGAAACTAAGGAAAATGGTTGTTAGGTAATAGACAGACATTGTAGTCTGGTGGGCTACTTATAATACCGTATCTAGGAACCTATAGAAAAGGTCAACCAAGCTTTCGTGTCCTAAACGCCAAAATTTCCTGTCACACGTTACATGGGGACCTTTGTCTACGTAAAGAAGAAACAAAAAAACGTTCGAAGCCCCTTTTTGCCCAATCAGAACTCGGAAGTCCATCTCCTCCATTAAGGCCACGCTTTGTGAAGAATTGGCATTCAAGGTGAGGGTTGAGACTAGATGTTGAAATGGCTGATGTCAGTTACACAAAACAGAAAGTGAAAAAGAGAAAGAGAGCAGTAGCTAACAGAGATATATAGGACGAGCAAATGGATCATGCCAGACTGCCACAGTACAACTACGCAAACTGACAACCAGAACATTAATGCAAATCATGCAAAGAGCTCAGCTAAATGGGACACTTCTTGTGAGGGTACTTTTTTTTTTTTTTGCTTCCACATGGAAAAGGGTACTTTTCAGCACCCAGCTGTTGTGCACGATGAATACATTGGTGTGTGATGAAATGTGCACTTCTGTTATTTGTTTAAAGCAGGACCCTTGTTTGCATTATAGGAAAGATGATTCATTAATAATAAAAGAGGAAAGAATGTTTCAGCCTTAATCTAGAATTTGAAACATCCCAGGGACTTCTCAATATCCTAAAAAAACCCCAGTGCAAACCATCCAAGAGTTTATCAAAATGGATACTTCCTGGGGCTATAAGACAAACAATTTGAATTATGGTTAGACATTTCACTTATGGGAGAGCCACCTCTGGTACGTTTAAAGCTTTGCTTCCTGAGAGAAGGTGTTATTAAACCAGAAAATTGACAATATGCAAAATGATGTGCCATTGATATTTCCCACCTTAGAAGAAGAGTTTTCCATCTAGCTATTGAAATGTGTATCCTGAAGGTTTTGCAGAATTTGAGATTCACCAAAATTAAGGAGAATTGGTTGAGTAGGGAACAGCAGGATGACAATGGAAACTAGTTGTAATAATGAAATTTGAACACAGGTAAATAGAGGAATGGTGAAATACAGCAAGTCCTGAAAATAGGGGCAGAGTCATTATATTAATGGGTTTCAGATTTATAACAGCATTACCAGACTAACTTCTTGATTAGCAAATTACATAGTTTGTAAAATGTTTGTAAAACCCAATCAAATGGAGAGTAGCAAATTACATAGTTTGTAAAAGCCAATCAAGTACATAAATAACATTGGATAATCATGCATTTTTGCGTCAAATGGAGAGTAGCAAATTGCCTAGTTAGTAAAAGGCAATCAAATACATAAATAACATTGTATAATCATGCATTTTGGCATTGTAAAAATGCACCATCACCACTCAATTAATAATCTTAAAAATATAAACCCTACAAACAGGGGGGGGAGGGCGGTATGTTGCACAGTTGCAGCATGTGTTAGTCAACAACTTGTAAGGCTTATTACTATCCCCATTGGAGTATATATCAGATAACTATGGTAAAATACAGCAATGACAACCATGTATTGTAACTGCTTTAGTCCATATCATTGTAGTACCCTTTGAAAATATATCAAGTCATTTTGTTTTCCCAACAGAATAGTAACAACAACAAAACACTCCAGATAAAAATCAGAGCTAACAACAGATTCATAGGCTCAAAAACAAAGTAGTGCACCTAACAAAATTGGAACATACTCTTAAACCATAAACCCTAACCTCTAATCTCCATTTCGTTCGCCTTCCCCTCTGCTCTCTCTCCATCTATCTCCACAATTCAATCACCTCCGCCTGGCATAAACCACATACGCGGCTGCAGCAGCAGCAGAAGCAATAGCAACACTAGACCCTGCCACCACCGGCCAATCCAACTTCAACCCGCTTTTCTTCTCTCCTTCAACAACAAACTCCCTTACCCCATTCACACTCCCATTAATGGCCTCAGCCGCCTTCTCCTTCAACCCGCTGATCACCTTCTCGGCCTCTTCCACTTCCTTCTTCAATCCCAACATCATGGATTCCGTCACTTTCGCCTTCTCATCAGACTTCCTCAACGACTCCTCCAAACCCAATTTCTCCCTCACCCATTTCTCCAATTCAGCCTCACTTTTCGCCACCACAGACTCCAATTCCTGAACTTTCTTCCTAAACCCACCAATCTCCCTCTCTTTCTCATCAATCTTATCCCTCATCTCCTCCTCAATCCTAACTCTCTTACTCTTCTCCTCAACTTCCTTCATTTCCAAAACCCCAACTTTCCTCTCCAATTCCCTCACTCTCTTCTCACTTATCAACTTCTCCTTCCTCAAACTCTCCACCTCTCTCTCCAACCTCTCAACTCTCTCTCCCTTCTCTCCCAAAGCCCTCTTCAATTCACTCGCTTCCTTGTTCGCCTCCTCGCCTTCGCTCATCGACGAAATCAAATCGTGCTGCATCCTCGAAACATCGGTCTCGAGCTCCACCGCTCTCCTCGCCACCGACTCCAAAGCCTTCAGCTCCTCTCTGGACCGCTCGATCTCCCTCGCCATCTCTCCGAGCTTTTCCTCCTTCGACGCGTTGTCGCTTCGAAGCTCTCCGATCTCCAAACTCAGCTTCTTGATTCGCTCCTTGCTTTCCGAATTCTCGCTCGCCAACTCAACCTTCTCGCGCTCCAAACACTCGATCTTCCAGTTCAGCTCCGAAACCCTAGCGTCGTAATCGCTGCCTCCAGCTCCGCCATCGCCGCCGCCGCCGCCGCGTTGATCGAGATCGTAGAAACTCTCCCCCGTCTGATCCGACTCAGCGCCATTGATGAGAATCTCCTTGTCCGCCATTGCTAATCCAACAAATACACACACAAAAAAAAATTAACAAGCAAGAAACAAAAATCCTACACCCTACACCCCTGTTTGGTTGCCGAGAAAATTCAATCAACTAAAAATTCCAAAACCAAACAACATAAAAATAGATAAACTTCTGATTAAATTTTCCCGGCAGCCAAACAGAAAATAAAATTCAAAGAGAGAACCCTAGGGATCGATCGATTGATACCAATTGTTGATGATATCCGGAAGTGTTGGAGAGTGAGCGAAAGAGAAAAATAGCAGTGTGTAACAGAGAATGTTTAACTTTAACAACCAATTTTGACCATTTTACCCTCCAAAAAAAAAAAAAAACAAAACAAAACAAAAAAGTTACCTTTTTTCATTTTACCGGAAAATATAGATTTTTGGTGTGGAGTGAAAGGGATAAAGGAAGCTCCTCCTTTACTTTTACTTTTGTTGTTTTTCTTTTCCTTTTCTTTTTCTTTCTGGGTGTGTTGTTTGTCATGAAAGTGTATGTTAGCAAGAGGATTTTTCATTTTTGTTCCTTATTTTTTTTCAGATAAGTATTAAGTAATACTCACCACAACTTTTACCCCGCTGTAATTTGTTTACGTGGTAGGTTGTGAATGGTAGAATTAAAGTGTTAGGTGTATGTGGTCTATAATTTTACTACTCACAACTCGCAAGAAAAATACAAAAATTACAATTTTTTTTCTTATAAATTACTAATGTGATAGATTTCTCACCTATAGTCTGGCCGAAATTTAAGTTATTTATTTGTGATTTGAAATTTGACACTTTGCCCATTTAAGGTTAATTCATTTAGATTTTCGTAACCCACATCTATTAAAAACATGATTAAATATATAATTTTGCTCCACTTTTATGTTTCTCTCTTTCAAGAACATAAAAATATAAGATCAAATAATATAAAAAAGAATCCAGTGAAACACTTGTATCATAATATTTCATAACATAAATAAGCAACTTAAATTTTAATCAAATCTCAGTAGATAAAATGTCACATTTTAAACTATACATAAATAACTTAAATTTCATTCCAACCAAGTTAATAGAATGGTTTGATAAAAATCAATAAGAATCTATTAGTTGTTATATTTCGTTTTCTTTTGTATTTTTTTTTTAAATTTTTTTGTTTAATGAGAGAGAGAGAGAGAGAGAGAGAGAGAGAGAGAGAGAGAGAGAATATATACCGGAATCAAAAGCGCGGAACGGACGGCTGAGAACGTTTCTAAGGATAATGCGGTGCACGTGGCTTGAACATGTTGGGGGGGTCTGACTATCACTAATGACTATCACTATCCTAATCGCATTTCTGGATTCTGATCTGAAGATTGATGCTAATAATTTAATATCTGAACCTTTTTGATTTATTACCATTTTTTGTTGTAATGAAACGAACCAACTACGGCTTCACATTGATCTTGGGCCTGGGCTTTATTGGATCTCTCCATCATCTTGCCTGGATGGTCTCTCTCTACTACATCGATTTTTTAGCCCAAATTGAGGTTGAGACCATCTTCTTCTTAATCTTAATCTAATTAGAATTAGAATTCAAGTTCCATTTCACACTAAATATTTTTTTGGCTTAAATATAAATTATATAAATTCAATGTAATGTAGTAACTTTTGATTCGTTCATTTTAGTATTATAAATTTCATTTTTATTCAATGTAATCCTTCCATAACTATTCATTCAAATCCCTTTATAAAATCCAATGTTGTTTTGCTATTCTTTTGATTTTACATATATAAAAAATAAGATAAATATCTTTAATATACAAAAAATTGTATTAAGATAGGAAAAAAGTTGGAAAAAAATCAATTTTCAATCTTCTTTCTCTACCATGCCACCGTTGCACCATCGAGACCTAAATCTTTGTCACGGCAACCATCTTCATAAGTCACAACCAATCCACTGCCGCATCACACAACATACAAGTGGATCGATCAACATCTTGACCAATGTTATCCTCCTTTGTGTTATAAATATGAAAACTACAAGTCGTGATTTAATTGTTTCTTTGGAATGTTTGGATTGTGAGAAAATAAAATGAATTAACTAATATATGTTTTGGATCTCTTCTTACTCTTGAGTTTGGACTATAAAATCTAAATTCCAGATTTGGTTGATATTGCAAGTAGGTGTTAAGATCTTTATGTCATCTAGCCATTGTTGGTCTTTCCATTCCAAGGTCTTACTTGTGTTAGAGAATTGAATCAAATAATCCCTTCTTATTGATCTCCGAGACATCTTATTAGGACTAACTTTTGGTAATGCATACATGATAGCATTTGAAATTTATTATTTCATTTTTAAAGTTTTGATAAAATATATAACAAATGAAGAATAATTTGATAAGGAGACTGATGATCTATCACCTCAGTTTAAGATAATATCAAATTTAATAACACAACATGTCGACCTAGTGACGTGACAACTCGACCATGGCACAAGATGATCGCATGCAAAGGAACATTTGACCAAGTTAGCTTTTTCTCTATAGCGAAGTACATTTACATCCATCTACCCCACTAGGGTTTACCATGTCAATCCAATCCTCACTCTAATGAGTATGTCTTTTTTTTTTTTTAATGAATAATGAGTATGTCTTTTTAAAACTATAATGAATATACAAAAGTTATTATTGACATATACAAAAATATTTCGCAAAAAAAGTACTTAATATCTCCCATCAAAGCTATAATTAATAACGATCTATCTTAGTTATGAACTCCATCTAGTATCATCTAGTAGTTTCTCAAAAAATAAATAGTATCATCTAGTAATTTGTTTTTGTACTCCTAATTTCTTTTCAAAGTAAATGACTAGATTGTCAAACAAAAATAGCCAAAATCAAACAAAAAGTTTCAAATGTAACCAATTAAGTTCTCAAAGCAATGAATAATCTAAAACTTAATCATGCAATAAATAGTAAATACCATAAAAAAAAAATATCAGAAGTACATTGACCATACAATTAATAGGCCAACAACAAACTCTTTCGTCTTTTTTTTTTTAAATTATGATTAAGAATTATGTCATAATCATACTTTTTAACAATTATGTCATGTGTCATTTAATGGCCTGTTTGGGAGTTTAGAGAGGGAGGAGAGTAGAGGGGAGGGGAGTAGTGGAGAGGAAAGTAGAGGAGAATGATTACCCTCCACCTTGTTTGGATGTTTTTATAATTAGTAAGGGAGAAGGGAGTAATTAGTCCTTCCCCTTGTTTTTAACATTGTAATTTTATAAATATAATAAGGGTAAATTAGGTAATTTACTTTATCAATAATTTTATGTGCTCTACTCTCCCTCTAAATCTCTCCAATTTGGGAGAATTAAAAATGAGGGGGTTGGAGGTAGTTGAAACCCCTTCAAACCTCTCCAAACCCCTCCCCCTCCTTCCTCAAAAAACTCTCAAACAAGGTAATTGAATTACTCCCCTTCCCTCTACTCTACTCCCCCTCCTTTTTTAAACATCCAAACATGCCATAAGGGAAACGATTAAGAAACTAAAGGATTATGAGAATTAGTTATAAAAAGTTAAAAACCTAACTCCTTTTCCTGAAGAGTGATTTCATTTGCATAATAAATAAATAAAATTGTATCCTAATATGTGTAGTAGTTATATAAGAGGGGGGGAAAACTCTATTTTTTTGTGTATAAATGGAAGAAGACCACCCATATATAAAGAAGGATTCTCGACCACAAATAAACCAGTTATATTCTTTTATTTTAGGAGTAAGCCTATTAGGAATAGTTTTTTTTTTTTTTGGAAATTCCTGTAGGGAATTAGTTCAACTTTTTTCTTTTAGAAAAAATCAGTTTAACTTAATTAGACATTTTACTCATTTATATTAGATTTTTATCGAGACTACTCTCTCGATGAGGTCATATATATATAAAGTAACTAATTGTATTGCAATTGAGATTACTAGGGGCGGTGCTACAATCTATTTAGGGGGTTCAAATGAACCCCCCTGACTTCAAAAAACAATTTTTATAAAATAAAATAAAAATTGTTAGTTTAATACTTTAATTTATTCTTAAAAATATTTTTTTGTTAGAGTGATTGCATTTGCATAATAAGAAAAAAATTAATTGCATCCTAATATCAGGGAGTTGTTATATAAGAGGGGAGAAAACCATATTTCTTTGTGTATAAAAGGAAGAAGACTACCCATATATAAAGAAGGATTCTCAACCAGTTATATTCTTTTATTTTAGGAGTAAGCCTAACTTCTTCTTTTTTTTGATACAAGATAGAATTTTTACTCTATCCTAATCTAAGTGTATATGTGTGTGAAGCTCCCTCCTGGAGACTTGAACCCCAGCCCTTACCCTCCCCCCCCCACACCCCACAAGTATTTATACTTGAGGAGTGACCACTGCACCAAGGGTATGCGGTGGTAGGTAATTAGTTTAACTTTTATTTTTGAGAAAAAAATTAGTTTAACTTAATTAGACATTTTACTCATTTATAATAGATTTTTATCAAGACTACTCTTGATAAGGTTGAGGTCATATATATATAAAGTAACTAATTGTATTGCAATTGAGATTAGGCGGCACTACCCCCTATTCAGGGTTCAAATGAACCCCCTGACTTTACAAAAAATATTTATATAAAATACATTTTTTGTTAGTTAAATACTTTAATTTATTCTTAAAATTATTTTTTTGCATACCCTAACTTAAATCTTGCACACCCTTATTACAAGTAATTTGTACTCTAAGAGTAAAGAGTAAGTATTTATGAATTGTAAATGTAATTCTTTTTTTATAAATTTATATTACGTGTGTGTGAGTGTGTCTATTATTGATTGTGTACATTACTTTTTGTAACAATGTGTGTGAATGTTTGTATGTACAATGTAAATATAATATAACTTTATATAATTTAATAATTAGGAAATAGAGAGGGTTTTTTTTTTTTTTTTTACATGTGTGTGTATTGTTATCATAATAATTTTTTGTTATAAAGTTCGTAAAATTCAAGAAAAAATTGTAAAGTTAGTGATTGTTCAAGCATTTAATTGGTTAAGTAAACACATAGTATTTAATTTTATGTATGAATGAATGAGATTGTGTGCAAAACATATTTTTACACGCAGTGTATAATAATTGTGGGTATAAGAATTCCAATAAGGTAATTGCGCCACGTGTTGTACCCATGGCCGAGAATGGCCATTATCATGCTGAGGAGGCCACGCCTTCAGACAGTAAAGTCACGTCAATAGCACGTCATCTAAGGAGGTCGTATTGTAGAGAAAAAGTTTTGGGGAATGGGCTAGCACTGACATGACTGAAGGGATGGTGGCTACAGTTACATTTAATGCGTTCCACCAAACCTCCTGGCTACATTTATGTGGAGAAGACCTTTAAACAGTATTGTCTTGGCTGCCGCGACTCACAAGGAGATTGAGAATGTGTCTAATAGGAAAGGTACTCAAGTAATGGCCTGAATGATCAACAAATGGAGGACCAAGATCATCTAAGGGAAGCTATATAATGTAAGGAACCCTCTAGAGACAAAGGGATCTAAAATTAGAGAGAAAACCATTGTAGCACCAAGAACTGGACTTGTAGCCAAATTCAAAAGAAACATATATAAGATCTAGTCTTCTTGGACTATGCCGATGACGATTTACTTGAGCAAAACCATTTTATTCTTGTTCTCTTTTCATCTAGGCTCATTACAATTATGATCTGATTCATTAGAACTTGGTTTTCCAGCCCACTCTCTATAAACTTATTGTATTGGGTTTTTTGAGCCTAAATCTTTTTCCCTTTAAGTTTGGGCACCAAATGAGGTCCTTATAATAATAATAATAATAATAATAATAATAATAATAATAATAATAATAATAATAATAATAATATAATTATTTTTTTTGTTGATAATTCAATATATTCAAGTTCTCTTTCTATTAAAATTTCTTAATAATCCCCCTAAACAAAATTTCTGGAGCCACCATAGGAGACTACTCTCAAAATCTTTTGCGTTATCGTCTTTGATTAATGATTGACATTTATTTATATTTATTAATTTCTAGTATTATTCTATTTGTATTATTCTTGTTATTGTCATTGTACTTCCAAAGTCCTCTTAATTGAGATCCCAATCAAGAACACCAATTTTGCTTGAGGAAAATTTGTGGGAAAACATATTTTGGCAACCACATGGTAGCATAAAAAAGATATAGAAAGACTTTTTTTTTTCTCTGAAACATAGAAAGATTCTTAAAATTTTCAATTCGTGCACTTTAATGCACATTAAAGAAAATGCAGTCAATTTGGAGCAACTTGAAGATGCAATCATGTGGACTCACTTTTTGATGGATGAAATTTTATGATATACAAATGAGAAACTTCAACATTCAAAGATTATACTTTCTCCACCCAAAAAAAAAAAAAAAATTCAAAGATTATATGACAAAATAAGATGGGGATGTTTGGTAGAGTAGTTTGAGATGAGATTTTTGTAGTTTTTTGAAATTTGTGTGGATGAAAAAGTGTGTGAAAATGTGTGTAAAGTTGTTTAAAATATAAAAATATGAGTTTGGGATGGGGTACCAAACAGACCCTTATCATCGTCTTTAGGAAAATTCACCAAGAGTTATCTTCCCTAAAAAAATCTTCATAATGACCTTGATCATTCCACATAAAATAATTTGAATAAAAAAGACCAACTTATAAAAGATGAAGAATTAAGAATATAATGATGAAAATATACTAATGTTGCAACTCAAAAATGAAACTCGGGAGAATAAAGAGTCCTCTCTTGATAAACATGATTTTAAATGGCGAAATTTTTGTCAATGAATTAATAGGTGTAATACATCGAATAAGCCCCTTTCTTATGAAAATTGAGGATCATAAAAAACCATTGCTTTCGAACCATGATCCCACCAACCATTTGATTTGTAAGTGCATGCATCTTGAATGGAATGATGGATGATGTCAATTTTTAAAATAAAACAAAATTAGTGCCCTATGTAGGCTATATTTGTCTTAGATATCCAAAAATCAACATATGGATTTTGTTAGAAATTGGCTCAAATTCTTAATTTGACTTCGTCTAGGTTTTATTTGTATGAAAGAAAATCATTTTTTCTTGATGTGGAAGAAAAAAAAATGATTGATATGGTAGAAAAATATGTCCCAACTTCACTTAAAATGTCTATAAAATAGGACATTCTCCTACTAATCTATATCTTCAAAACAAACTTATCCAAAAAAAAAAATTTAAAGGAAAATTATGACAATAGAAAAAAAAAAAAGTTTAATCTCACGATGAGGCTAGTTGCTTTATATGGATGTTTTCTTTTCTTATATTTGTATCTATGCACTTCAACTAACGGCAACTTTTTACAAGGGCAGGTGGTACACTTTGTTCAGGGGTTCAAATGAACCCCCTGACTTCAAAAAATAAATTATATATATATTGTAAGGACTATTTTTGGTTCTTATCCTAAATGGTAAAGGATCTAGGCCCAAAAAACTCAGTACAATAAATTTATAGAGAATGGGCTGGAAAAGTAGGCTTTAATGAATCGGAAAAATAACTACAATGAGCCCAGATGAAAAGAAAACAAGAATATGATTGTTTCACACGAAGTAAATTGTCTTTAGCACAGTTCGAGGAGACTAAATCTTATATATATGCTTCTTTTGATTTTGGTTACAAATCCTGTTCCTGATGCTATAGTATTTTTCTCTCTCTCCTTTTTCGATAGATCCCTCATCAGGGACTTCTTTCTCTATTATATACTATATTCTTCTTCATCTCCACCATCCATCTGTAGGGCAAGCTAATGGTCCTCATTCTTGTCCTCTCAGCATCTTCTTGAAGTCTTCTAGTGTAGTTGTAAGGCCGTTGGTCACTGTTCACGTATCACCTCCACATTAATGCGACCAAAGGGTTAGCTGCAGAGTATTCAATGCGGTGGAAGCAGTTTTTCCTTTGATATTTCTCAACTCTTATTTATCCTATGCTCCTTTGATACTCATCCTTATCAATAGAATCTTCCGAAAAATTGTTCCCGATGGCAACTCGTACCTCATGACCTCTGCCTTACTTAGCCAATGAGGTATTCTTTCTCGGACTACCTTCCTAAACTTTCCCAATCGTGGTTCATCCTCGGCGCTTGGATTCGCATGTCTTCTCTACCTCATCCTTGTCCTCGGACTACTAAACATCCCCGAACAAGACCCACGGCCCACTATACTTTTATGAGTCTTATATCCCCACATATATAATATTTCTTTTTTGAAGTTTAAAACTTTAATTAATTCTTAAAAATAATTGAGCATACTTTAACTTAAATCTTATACACTCCTTTGACATGTATTTCCAACTCTAAGAGTAAGAGCAAGTGTGTGGTTCAAGGTAGCTCGACTGGTAAAGTCATTGATGGTTATATAAGAAACCTGGGGTTCAATCTCTGTCTACACCAAAAACTGATTAGTGTCTTGGTCTGATGATAAAAGGCTATCATCAGAAGTGGATGCCATAGGTTGAAACTCTCTCAAACAAAAAAAAAAAAAAGTAAGAATAAGTGTTTGTGAATTATAAGTGTCACTCTTTATTATAAATTTATATTATATGTGTGTAAGTTAATATTGATTGTGGGCTTTACTTTTTGTTATAATGTTATTTGTGTGAATAATGATGTGTGTGTATGTTTGTGTGTACAATATCTGTAGGAGCACAAAATCGGGGTCAACCAAGCCCACTTAGAATAGCAAGATTGATATTCCCAAACTTAGTCCAAATTAATAGATATTTGTAAAGAGAGTGAGATGAACAAGTTTGGGCTTTACCTGAAACACAGATAGAGTAGGAGGAATCAGAAGTCTAAAACTTAAGTGTATAAATGGTTTTTACAAGCTTGCCCGAGGATAATGTTCTTGATTGTTACAAGTACTGTTCATTCTCTTTCTCTCAGTTACTGTTCTAGTTATGATCTCTCTTTTTGATTATCTCTCTCCGGATCCCTTATATCTAAGAGTCCCTTTTCTTTATATACTCCATGGCCACTCATATCCTAGCCCTCCATCTTCAATCATCCTCAATCTCCTTAGGACACTTGTCTCATTAGACTTTTGGCGAAGGTGGTGGAAGGAGCTGCTGAGTTGTGGATCCACGGTTCAGGTCACTTCCTCATTAATGCAATTGATAAAGCTATTGTTAGCCATTTATTGCGGAGGAATATGTGAGACTTTACAAGAAACCTCTCACAAATATCTTGCTTATCCCCTAAGGTGCCCACCTTCATCTCTTATACTCCCTAAGGACACCCTGTCACTTCCCATTCCCTCCTCGAGCAACCTCCCTCCTCGGGATATGGATGCTTCTTCGTGAGGAACAACTGAAGGCTATAGTAGTGCTTCCAATCTTCAGTCCTTGGGTTCCCATAGTATCAATATTATATATCTTTAAATAATTTAATAATTAGGAAATAGAGAGGGTTTGTTATGTGTGTGTATTGTTATTATATTATAATCACTTTTTTTTATAAAGTTAGAAAAATTCAAGAAAAAAATGTAATTTTTTTTAGAGACAATGTCAACATGCTACAAACTCCACATCTTGAACCCTTTCTCCCTTAAACCCTAAGCACTTGTACATAGAGAGGTGCCAATTCAGTTATAAGGCTTTTGACGAAGAAAAAAAATTGTAAAGTTAGTGATTATTCAAGTATTTGATTGGTTAAATTGTATAAATGAGTGTGGTTGTGTGCATCAATAATTAATACAGAGTTAATGAGTTGAGTTTATTCATGTAGTCTAAAATATTTTTATAAAAACAATGGCAAATAAATAATAAAAATTGTATAAAAATAAAAATGTTAAACAAACTTAACAAAATAAAATATTCATAACCAATGATAAATATTCATAATGAACTATCATGTAATTATTCAAAATTTAAAAACTTGTAGAAAGAAACTGTAAAAAAAAAAAAAAATTATCGATTACTCGATAATTATTCAAGTTCTCTTTTTATTATTATTTTTTTTTTGTAATTTAAGTTACTTAATAACCCTGTAAACAAAATTCCTAGAGGCTTCACTAAACTCATAACAGAATCACCACCAAAAGTCAAATTCTTTTGATATTTCATTGAGTTCACATTGCATGCATTGAAATGATCGAGTTGTGATGGCCATGGCATTAATTATGGATCAAGTAGAAGCACATGACCAACCATGTATACTATAATTGCAGGTACTAAAGTCATAATGTGTTTTATTTTCTGAGTATAGTTTCAACAAATTCTGACTTCAAAATTTGACCGTTGACTCAAATTCACTAACTTCTTCAAAACGCACGCAACAAGCTTTTTTTTGTCTTTTTTTTTAATACCATATAAATATTAAGAAGTTGGAAAATATTAGCATTTCATATGTCATCTATAAGTTGGAAATTATACCATGCGACGTTTAAGGAGAAATGTTAAAAAGATTAGAAGAATTAGTTATAAGAAATTAAAAACAGAATTCATTGTTTTGAGGAATGGTTACATGCTAAAAAAATGCAAAATTATAAATTATATCCTCCAATTTAAAGTTGATGTCTCTCCATGGTTTTATTAATGAACCCGTCTTACAATGTGAGTTAAAAAAAATGATAAAGTTTAGTTACAACTTTACTCAACATCATTAAAATTATTACAAATTTTGAAAATTTAACCTTTAGATTATATGTTCTTTACGCTCTTAATACACATGTCAAATTTTGTGTCAATTGAATATTACTATATGATCTATAAGTTTACACTTTATGCATAATTTTAAACTACAAAAACTTGCAATTTATATAATTTATTGATGGCAAAATTATTGATCTTTAATTTTCTAGAATTTTTGCAAGCATGGAGGATATAATTAAGAACAAAGTGTAATCCAACGATAAATTTGTCGAAATTCACTTCCAATAAAAAGATATTGAGTAAGGTTGAAACAAATTTTGTAACTAAATTTTATCCATAAAAAAATGGAGTTGGTTGCAAAGAGTTTTGTAACTTATTGGCATTCTCTACTCTCCTTTAAAAAGAGATAAATACTCATAAAAAAGAAAAAAGAAAAAAAAAGAGATCAATGATTCTAAGTCCCCCTCTCCCAATATTGTAAGTTGTAACTATTAAATTATTAAGGGGTAGTTAATACAAAAAAGTTCTACATTATATTTTAGTGAACAGAGATGGGAAGCGAGATCGAGTTAATCCATTTGTTTTGTGAGAGAGGCGAAACCCTCCATAGCCAGTAAATTCTATTCACCGAAAAGAAAGTGGATTAGTGGATCCCTAACAAAAGAAGGATATTTTTTAAGGAAAATGTGAGAAATTTTAATAATATGATACTAGTAATTTTCCATCTTTACATTTTTACTATCATTTTTCATATTTTTCTTCTCATTCTAAAAAACATGAAAAAAAGTCCCTCATTCTTAACTTTATTCGATAATTGTGAAAGGTGAAATTTGACCTTTAAAAATTTCTGTTAAAAACACCAAATTACTATTTGAAATATAACTTTCCTGGCCTTATCCTCTAGTCATGATTGGATAGAGAGCTTGACCAGAAATCTAACCAAAACACAAAATGTTGGCAGCATTGTTAGCCACCCATATAATAAACGGTACTATATACCCGTATCCACTGAACTGTACTATCTATTTCATGTAGTGCCATTGCTAATGTATCAATTAAGTTCTATGATTCTATCCACTCCTAAGCCCATTGTACCATCATTTTATTGTTGTACTAGACATTGTAACATTGTATTACTATCAAATTAACTAGTTTCCCTTTTTGGGTTGAAATCAACCACATAATTATATTGTGTAGTACTCAATAAAAACAGTGTTATCTTTTCTAAGAACAATAAATTCAATCAAAAGAAAATTAATGATGAAGCCTTATTGTCTAATACAATAAAAACAGTGTTATCTTGTTCTAAGTACAGTAAAATCTATGAGAAGAAAATAAAGTAAATACGAGTTTAACGTTATCAAACTCGTCAATGAGCTAGCTCGTTAGCTATAGGTATTTCTTCATTCTTTCCTCCTTTGCTTCATATTCGTTAGTTATTTGTCCAACACTCAGCTTGAAATCAGACCTCAATCTCAAATTCTTGACTCCCAAAGCTCTTGCAACTCTCAAGCTGGCAAGGATTGCTTCATACTCTGTCTCATTGTTTGTTGCTGGAAACTAGAGTTGAACCCCATATTTAAGGACGTCATTCTCTGATAATGTCATTATGACACCAACGCCTCCGAGTCCTATTACAAACGAGCCATCTGAGCAAACTGTCCAATACTCCGCTTCCTAATCAAGGTCTAGAAGAGTAAATTCCGCAATGAAATCTGCTAAAGCTTGTGCCTTGATTGCTGTTCTTGGCCTATACTTAATGGAAAACTAGCTTAGCTTAACTGCCCACTAGAAAATACGACCTGCAGCATCTGGTTTGCTCATTGCTTTTCAGATTGGTTGGTCTGTCATGACTACAATGGTATGCGCCTAGAAGTATAGACGAAGCTTTCTTGAAGCCACGATTAATGAGAAGGCCATCTTCTCCATGCATGGATACTTTGCTTCGGCCTGCTGAAAAGCCTGACTAGTGTAATACACTGGCCTTTGTATCTTGGATTCCTTGCGAATCAAAGCGGAGCTGACAGTTGTTGGTGATACAGTCAAGTATAAAAAACAGATCTTCTCCTTCTACTAACAGGTTTAGTAATGGAGGCTTGGCCAAACACTCCTTAAGGCTTTGAAAGCCTGCCTCACACTCGTTCGTCCACTGAAAAGCGTGTTTAAGAACTTCAAAGAAGGGAAGACACTTGTCAATGGCCTTTGAGACAAACTTGTTTAATGCTGCTACTCGCCTTGTCAGTCTTTGCACCTCCTTGACTGTCTTGGGAGAAACCATGTCAAGTATGGCTTTGACCTTCTCTTGGTTCGCCTCAATTCCTTGCTAAGATACCATGAAGCCTACGAATTTTCCTGATGAGACTCCAAAAAGGCACTACAAGGTTAAGCTTCATCTTATACCCTCTCAAGGTATCAAATGCCTATTGAAGGTCTGCAAGATGGGTTTTAGCTTCCCTGCCTTTTTACGTGCATATCGTCTACATAGACTTCCATATTCCTCCCTATCTTCTTGCTAAACATCTGATTCACCAATCTTTGATAGGTGGCACCTGCATTCTTCACTCCAAACGACATGACTTTGTAGCAATATAAGCTCTGGCTAGTGACGAACGCGATTTTCTCTTGATCTTCTTCCTTTATTAGGATTTGGTTATAACCTGAAAAAGCATCCATGAAGGTTAGTAGTTCATGGCCAGCCATTGAGTCAACAAGCTAGTCAATTCTGGAAAGGGGAAAACTGTCTTTAGGACATACATTGTTCAAATCAGTAAAGTTCACACACATTCTTTATTTTCCATTGGATTTCTTCATCATTACAACGTTTGCAAGCCATTTTGGATAATAGACTTCCCTAATGAATCCAGTAGTTAAAAGCTTTTCCACCTCTTCCATGGTTGCTTTATTCCACTTGGGAGCGAATACTCGTCTCTTCTGTTGAACGGGCTTCTTTGTTAGGTCGACATTAAGAATATGCTCTATCACTCATCTGTCGATCCCTAGCATGACCTCATGGCTCCATGAAAAGACATCCAAGTTCCTTTTCAAGAACTTCACCAATTCGTCCTTCAAAGTCTATTGAAGCTCATTTCCTACCATGGTGGTTTTGGATGGATATCCTTCTACTAGCACTACATTTTCCGCCTCCTCTATGGGTTTGAGTGGTTCTTCTTCTACCATCCAAGTGTGATTTTCCTCAGATGCCAAGACCGCCTAATAACATTCTCGAGCCAAAAGTTGGTCCCCCTTGATTTCTCCAGTTCTGTGGGGGGTCTGGAATTTCTCTTTCAGGTAATATGTGGAAGTTACTGCCTTAAGGCAATTAAGGGTTGGTCTTCCAAGAATCACATTCTAAGATAAAGGGCAGTTGATTATCAAGAATTCTACCATCCTCATCACTTGAGCGAGGTAGATCCATGTTGTAATATGTAATGAAATTATGCCTTTTGGATAAACACGGTCTCCGCTGAAGTTAACTAATGGAGTTCGAAAGTCTTGAGGCGTTTTGGATCTAACTTCATCTACTGGAAAGCCGTCATATACATCACATTTGTCGAGCTCCCATTGTTTACCAGCCCTCTTCGGGTGTTGAACCCTTCAATGGCTAGCATAATGACTAGGGGTCATCATGGGGCTGCCTGATCCCCTTCACATTTTGCTTGAAGAAGACAATGTCGTAATTCCCAGTGCGATGATGTTTTGCCATTAAGTGCTTGACATGGAGGCTGTTCACCTGCCTCTGCACCGCCTTCCTCAGGGACTTGTATGATCCTCCAGTGACTGATCCTCTAGTGATTGTCCTTATCTCTCCTACGTTGGGTTTGAGATTGTCTCGATCTTCCTCTCTTTGCTGGTGAGTTTGATAATCTTTCTTAACAAACTTTTGGAGCTTCCCCCTTTGGATCAACTCCTCCATTTGTTCTTTCAAATCCCTGCATTCGTTTGTATAATGACCATGGTCCTTATGGAAGTGGCAGTACTTCTTTGGATCTCTTCGCTTTGAGGATGAGCTTAATGGTTTAGGTCATTTCAAGGTAGGGTCGTCATTTATTTGCATGAGAATCTTGTCTACATGCATTATCAAAGGGGTGAAATTCAGTTTCTTCTTTGATGATGCCTCCAGACTACTTTTACTAGTCTTAGCTTCCGTAAGATTATCTTTGTGCTCCTTTTTGCTTTGTGACTCTACACCTTTGTCTTTCTTTCGTTTACCCATTAGTCCCTTTGCCGTCAGCGCATCTTCCCCATTCATATATTTTTGCGCTTTAAATAGCAAATCTGTCATCGAGGTCGAAGGAGTTTTCCCTAAGGAGAAAACGAGGTCAAGATTGATTAGCCCAACCTAGAAGGTCGTTATTATCACCTGCTCGTCAGCCTCGTCAATTTCTAAGACTGCTTTGTTGAATCACTTCCCATATTCCCTCAGGGTCTCTTTTTCCTGCTATTTCACAATTAGCAGATAGGAAGTGGGCCTCTTATGGCGTTGGCCTCCAATGAAGTGACGGATGAAGGAGTCACTTAGCTGGTCAAAGTTTGCAATAGACGCTACAAGCAGCTTACTGAACCATACCAGTGCTGCTCCCTTAAGGGTTGTTGGGAATGTTCTCAAACAACGTCATCTGGGGTCTACTGGAGACTCAGAATTGTTTTGAATGCTCCTATGTGGTCCAGAGGATCCTTAGTGCCATGGTAGACCTCTAGTTGAGGGAGACGAAATTTGGGAGGTGAGTCGGTCCTTTTGATCATGCCATCCAAGTTTATTGTTGTCTTTCCCTTCATGGCATTCTTAACCTCGTCCAACTCCTTTCTCATGTTTTTCATCATTTGGTCACTACCATGAGTTGACTGCACGGTATGTTTAGAAGTATCCCTTCTGCTATTTTCTAGACTATGGGCCTCATCATCGTTGTCATTGTGATTGCGTCGAGACTGTGACATAGTCGGAGTCCTAAGGCGCGCCTTTCACTTCAATTCTTCATTATGTTTTATCAATTCTTGCACGTTAGGCCATTATGGTTGGGTCCGTTAGAGGTGATGAAGTGGAAGTGTCCATGTGTCTCAAGGAACTTTGTTGGTAGAGACACGATGACTTGCCTGAGAGAATTGCAACTCAATCACTTCCTATAGACAACGCCAAACTGATGAAGTAGGAATTTGCCTCATCAGTATGATGGACAACCTGTAAAACCTGTGTCACAGAAAGCGCCCAATAGATAAGGGCACCGGTTTGGGGCCTGCCAAGCACCCTCCGATGCTTAAGTTAGCTTATTCTCTCTGGAAAAATTGTAATTTGTATATCAATTGTGTGTTGATGCCTTCTTACCTGTTTTCCTTGGCTTTATATAACCTTAGGCTGAATTAATACTCATAATACTGTTATGTTGTAGCTGGGTAATTAATGCTTAATAATTGCATATTAACTCCAACATTTTTTGTTCATAACCGGTCCTTAATTCTGCATTATTGGACGATAGTAACGGTTTTGTGCTATTTATTGCCCAGTCATTGATTGCTGCATGGAGTTAATGCACATACGCTTGTCCATGCCTTTACTCGTCACTGTCATGGACAGTTTGCAAGTAATGGACGACCATTTATATGCTACTCATCATCTAGTATTATTTTATTTGTATTATTTTTGTTATTGTCATTGTGCTTCCAAAGTCCACTTAATTGAGATCCCAATCGAGAACACCAATTTTGCTTGAGGAAAATTCATGGGCAAAATATCTATTTTGGCGACCACATGGTAGCATAAAAAAAATATAAAAAGTTTTTTTTTTCTCTAAAACATAGAAAGATTCTTAAAATTTTCTTTAATGCACATTAAAGAAAATGCAGTCAATTTGGAGCAACTTGAAGATGCAACCATGTGGACTCACTTTTCATTGGATGAAAATTTATGACATACAAAAGAGAAACTTCAACATTCAAAGATTATACTTTCTCCAAAAAAAAAAATCAAAGATTATATGACAAAATAAGATGCTATGGAAAGAATTTTAAGAAACTTATCATCGTCTTTAGGAAAATTCACCAAGAGTTATCTTCCATAAAAACATCTTCCTAATGAACATGATCATTCCACATAAAATAATTAGAATAAAAAAGACCAACTTATAAAAGATGAAGAATTAAGAATATAATGATGAAAATATACCAATGTTGCAACTCAAAAAATGAAAGTCGAGAGAATAAAGAGTCCTCTCTTGATAAACATAATTTTAAATGGCGAAAATTTTGTCAATGAATTAATAGGTTTGATGAAGTACAATTTCATCTCGTCAGTATGTTCCTCGTCAATATGATGGACGACCTAGAGCTTGTCAGTATGTACCTCGTTAGTACAATGGACGACTTGAAGTTCATCAGTATGTACCTCGTTAGTACGATGGACAACCTGGAGATCTTGTACCAAAGAAAGCACTAAGCAGATAATGACACCGGTTTGGGGCCTGCCAAGGACCTTTCGATGCTTAAGTTAGCTTAAAATCTTTAGAAATCTGTAATCTGTAGAGTAATTTGTGTATGTGTACAACATGCTCCACTTACTTGTCTCTTGTGGCTTTATATAGCCTTTGTGTGAGTAAATACTCAATCTACTGGCCTCTCTAACATTGTACCACAGCAAGAGGATTTATGGCCTAATAATGACCATTTATCCTCAACCCTTTAACATCTGCAACGGCCATTAAATGCGCATAATTGGACAGCAATAACAGCTCTGTGATCATTTATTATTTGGACATTAAATGCTATCTGGAACTAATGTGTTTACGCTTGTCCATACTTTCACTCGTCATTAACATGGACGGTTTGCAATATCGACGAGCGTTTTATCGTTATCCATTAGTTATGGTTGAGCTGGAGGCTTAAATGCTCATTTAATAGCCATCCCAATTCAATGTTCTGTAATGGCTATGTAATGGTTAGCTTGATATAGTTGTAACAATTACGAGCTGGTGCCTAGAAAGGTTGTACATACGTTACACTTGTGCCATTTAAGTGAGGAATTTATATCTGAGCATTAATATGTGATTACGATTGTCCTTAGTAATGATTGTCGTCCTCAGTAGTAATGACGGTTGTTCTTAGTAATGACGGTTGTCCTTAGTAATGACAATCACTTTATGGACGATCATTTTACACTACTTGTTAGGTGTAATAAATCTAATATGCCCCGTTTTTATGAAAATTGAGGATCATAGAAAACCATTGCTTTTGAACCATGATCCCACCAACCATTTGTTTTGTAAGTGCATGCATCTTGAATGGAATGATGGATGATGTCAATTTTTAAAATAAAACATAATTAGTGCCATATGTAGGCTATATTTGTCTTAGATCCAAAAAGGAACATGTAGATTTTGTTAGAAATTGGCTCAAATTCTTAATTTAACTTCGTCTAGGTTTTCTTTGTATGAAAGAAAATATTTTTCTCTTAATATGGAAGAAAAAAAATGATTGATATGGTAGAAAAATATTATATCTCAATTTCACTTAAAATGCCTACAAAATATGATATTCTCCTACTAATCTATGTTTTTAAAACAAATTTATCCAAAACTCTTTTTTTTAAAAAAGGAAAATTATGACAATAGACAAAAAAAAAAAAAATTCTCAATTCTCATGATGAGGCTAGTTGTTTTATATGGATGTTTTGTTTTCTTATATTTGTGTCTATGCACTTCGACTAACGGCAACTCATACAAGGGTAGTCGTACACTTTGTTCAGGGGTTTCAAATTAACCCCTGACTTTAAAAAATAAAAAATTATATATAATATTTTTTTGGAAGTTTAATACTTTAATTAATTCTTAAAAATATTTGTGCACACCCTAACTTAAATCTTATACACTCGTAGCAATTGTGTGGTTCCAGTTAGCTCAACTGTTAAAGTCTTTGATGGTTGTATAAGAGATTTAGTGTTCAATCACTGCCTAAACCAAAAACTGATTGGTGTCTTGGTCTGATAATAAAAAGCAATCATTAGGAGTGGACGCCATAGGTTGAAACTCTCTCAAAAAAAAAAGAGTAAGAGTAAGTGTTTGTGAATTATAAGTGTCACTCCTTATTATATATTTTTATTATATGTGTGTAAGTGTATCTAATATTGATTGTGGGCTTTACTTTTTATTATAATATTATTTGTGTGAATAATGATGGGTGTGTATGTTTGTGTGTACATTATCAATATTATATAACTTTATATAATTTAATAATTAGAAAATAGAGAGGATTTGTTATGTGTGTGTATTGTTATTATATTATAATAACTTTTTTTTATAAAGTTATAAAAATTCAAGAAAAAAAATTGTAAATTTTTTTTTAAAGACAATTACAACATGCTGCAAACTCCACATTTTGAACCCTTTCTCCTCTAAACCTCCAAGCACAATACATCTTGAACCCTTTCTCTCCCCTAAACCCCCAAATGCTTTGTAAATTGGGATGTGTCAATTCAGCTACAAGGCCTTTGACGAAGAAAAATATTGTAAAGTTAGTTATTATTCAAGCGTTTGATTGGTTAAATTGTATGAATGAGTGTGATTGTGTGCGTCAATAATTAATATAACGCCAATGAGTTGAGTTTCATCATTTATTTTAAAATATTTTTATAAAAACAATGACAAATAAATAATAAAAATTGTATAAAAATAAAAATGTTAAACAAACTTAACAAAATAAAATAGTCATAACCAGCAATAAATATTCATATTGAACTATCATGTAATAATTCAAAATTTAAAAACTTGTAAAAAGAAATTGTAATTTTTTTTTGTCAATAACTCAATAATTATTCAAGTTCTCTTTTTATTAATTTTTTTAATAATTTAAGTTTCTTAATAACGGTGGAGGCTCCATTAAACTCATAACAGAATTACCACCAAAAGCCAAATTCTTTTGATATTTCATTGAGTTCACATTGCATGCATTGAAATAATCGAGTTGTGATGGCCATGGCATTAATTATGGATCAACCAGAAGCACATGACCAACCATATATACTATAATTGCAGGTACTAAAGTCATAATGTGTTTGTTTTTCTGAGTATAGTTTCAACAAATTCTGACTTCAAAATTTGACCGTTCCCTCAAATTCACTAACTTCTTCAAAACGCACGCAACAAGCTTTTTTTTTTTTTTCTTTTTTTTTTATACCATAAAAATATTAAGAAAATGGAAAATATTAGCATTTCATATGTCATCTATAAGTTGGAAATTATACCATGCGACGTTTAAGGAGAAATGTTAAAAAGATTAGAAGAATTAGTTATAAGAAATTAAAAACACAATTCATTGTTTTGAGGAATGGTTACATGCTAAAAAAATGCTAAATTATAAATTACATCCTCCAATTTAAAGTTGATGTCTCTCCATGGTTTTATTAATGAACCCGTCTTACAATGTGAGTTAAAAAAAATGATAAAGTTTAGTTACAACTTTACTCAACATCATTAAAATTAATACATATTTTGAAAATTTAACCGTTAGATTATATGTTCTTTACGCTCTTAAAACATATGTCAAATTTTGTATCAATTGAATATTACTATATGATCTATAAGCTTATATATATTTTATGCATAATTTTAAACCACAAAAACTTGCAATTTAAATAATTTATTGATGATATTATTATTGATCTTTAATTTTCTAGAAAATTTGCAAGCATGGAGGATGTAAGAAAAAAATATAATCCAACGATAAATTTGTCAAAATTCACCTTTAATAAAAAAATATTAAATAAGGTTGTAACAAATTTTGTAACTAAATTTTGTTCATAAAAGAATAGGGTTGGTTGTGAAGAGTTTTGTAACTTATTGACATTGTCTACTCTCCTTTAAAAAGAGATTCATGATTCTAAGTTCTCCTCTCCCATTATTGTAAGTTGTAACTATTAAATTATTAAGGGTAGTTAATATGAAGAAGTTCTACACTATATTTCAGCGAAGAGAGATAGGAAGCCAGATTGAATCAATCCACCTGTTTTGTAAGAGAGGAGAAACCCTCCATAGCCAGTAAATTCTATTCACCGAAAAGAATTTGGATTAGTGGATCCCTAACAAAAGAAGGATATTGTTAAGGAAAATGTGAGAAATTTTAATAATATGATACTAGTAATTTTCCATCTTTACATTTTTATTATCATTTTTCATATTTTTCTTCTCATTCTAAAAAACATGAAAAAAAAAATCCCTCATTCTTAACAACATGAGAAAATACATATTTATTTCAAGCTTCAATTCATTTCTCTCTCTCTCTCTCTCTCTCTCTCTCTCTCTCTCTCTCTCTCTCTCTCTCTCTTTCCCCTTTATTCAATAATTGTGAAAGGTGAAATTTGACCCTTCAAATTTCTGTTAAAAACACCAAATTACTAGTTGAAATATGACTTTCCTGGCCTTATCTTCTAGTCATGATTGGATAGAGAGCTTAACCAGAAATCTAACCAAAACACAAAATGTTGGCAGCATTGTTAGCCACTCATATAATAAGTCCACTAAACTGTACTATATACCAGTATCCACTGTACTGTACTATCTATTTCGTGTAGTGCCATTGCTGAAGTATCAATTAAGTTCTATGATTCTATCCCCTCCTAAGCCCATTGTACCATCATTTTACTGTTGTACTAGACATTGTAACATTGTATTCCTATCTTTTTTTTTGGTAAAAACATTGTATTACTATCAAATTAACTAGTTTCCCTTTTTGGGTTGAAATCAATCACATAATTATATTGTCTAGTACAATAAAAACAGTGTAATCTTTTCTAAAGACATTGAATTCAATCAAAAGAAAATTAATGATGAAGCCTTATTGTCTAATACAATAAAGACAGTGTCATCTTTTTCTAAATACAGTAAATTCAATCAGAAGAAAATTAACGATGAAGCAAAACTTCTCTCCTGGCTTAGTACAATAACATTGTATTTTTGCTGGGTGTAAACTGTAATGGTGTATCATTACCCTCAACGTGGCCCCCCAAAAACATTCTGCATTCACCACTGGTGGGGCCTCTTTCTTTTTTGAAAGAGAAAGAAAAAAAAGATGATTCAATCCATCAAGCCTGTGAGTGTTTTGGAATGAACTTGTGAAATGAAACAGTAAACTTACCATTTACCAATCAGTGAGAAAATAATAAGTAAATCAGAAGTTGGAAGTGGATAAAAAAAATTAAAAAAACAAAAACAAAAAAAGTAGTGCTATTTAGATGAATAATAACACCCATTTGAAGATGCTATATTGCCATTAAAGTAACAGGTTCTAGTTCAGAACTTTAGTTCACTAATTTACTGAAAAGGATAAGAAGTAGCCTGGAAATTTGGCATATGCGAAATGATCCTTTAATAATCAGAATTTATAGCCATCCAGATCTCTGAATCAGAGTAGCAGAGCCCACTCAGCTGAGAGATGAAAACACTGAGACACAACTAACACCAAAGGCAAGGCTTACCATAACTAATTCAATGCACCTTTTAGGCTTTTAGCATCATAAACATTCCTCTACATGAAGAAATAATTTTCCTACAAATATTCACAATCATATTCCAACTACTAACCAGCTTTTCTTCCTATTCATTGAAACTTAAAACTTATCAAAATAAACATCATAAGAAACTCCCAAAATAAAAATAAAAAAGATGGGAAATCTTCTTCTTCTTTTTTTTCCCCCAAACTCCCCCTCAAAAAATAAAAAAAGGAATAATATAAAAAAGTAAAAAATTAAAAAAAGAAAAAATTGAAGCAAGTTCAAGTGGTCTGGTCTGGGAGCAAGCTAGAGGGTACTAATAATATCCATATTATCAACCCCCAAGCTTGGTCTTTTCCTTGTCCAACCTCTCAAAGAAAGTAGAAAGAGCTCTCAAGGCTTTGACTTGGTACTGCAAAGCCATTATATAACCAGCAGTCTCTTCGAAGAGATTGTCCACACCAAGTGACTCACCTCCAGGCACTATCCTCTGCAATGCTTCAATCTTTCTCTCCACCTCTGCCTTCTCATCATCATCATCTTCACACACAATAACCTCATCACCACCACCACCAACACCAACTGCACGATCCAAGTGTTCCTTGTCCTGAGACTTCATCACCATGTCTTGTCCTCGCTTTCTTCTGGTACTTCTTCTGTGCTTTGTCGTCTCAAGCTGCTTCTTCTTACTCGTTTGAAAACTGGGTAGAGCCTCATGCACTGCTCCTGCATGACCCATCTCTAGAAATGTAGTGGGTGTGGGTCTTTGGGTTTCGTGAGTATTTTCCATGGATATGATGCTCAGGGCTGAGCTCATATACAGAGAGAGAGACACAGAGAGAGAGAGAGAGAGAGAGAGGGTTATGAGTATGAGACTGTGTGTATGAAGAGAAGTGAAGTGAAGAGAGGAGGGGAGAGTTAAATTATTGTTGAGCTCAAGAAGTGAAATGTCAAATGACAACGAAGCAGGGCCCACTTTTTTTGGCTTCCCCAAGCCCTAGTTTTGTATTGGACTGCGCTCGTGATTTCACGCTCTCATTGCATCGCGTCCTCATGGACATTGTAGCTCTAGTCAATTAGCCCCAAAAAAAATTGTAACTCTAGTCTAGAACTTTAGATTTTTTATTTATTTTTTTATTTATTGAATTCATCTTTGCATTCGGAGGGTTTAAAGAAATAAGTAGTTTCAACATTATAGTGGGTTGTTAATTTTTATAATGTACTCCTGAAATCCTGAATTATATTCTCTCCCTATAATGTAAGGGTGGGTCTCACTCGCTATAAAACCCACCCTATATGAAAGGACGGAAATATATCTTCAGAATATATAATATTATCTTATTATGGTGAACTTGTCACACTCTTGAAAAGAATATAAAATTAAAAACATTACAATTTAAAAGTGTGGATTGTGTAGCACGTTTTGCTAGAAATGTAATTAATGATATTGTATGGATGGAATACTCTCCTCCTTTAGCAATGAAAACTTTGTATTATGACTCTTTAATATTTCAATAAATAAATATCTATCCCTTTTCCAAAAAAAAAAAAAAAAAATTGTGAGTCGTGTAGTATACGTGTTACTTTAAATAAAATAGAATGGAAAAAAAAATACATGCAATTTTATATTAAATAGAATGGAAAAAAAATACACGTGACTTTAGATTAAATAGAATGGAAACAAAAATGTGATCAGCTTTTATTATTTTATTGAGAATTTATAATCAACCACAAAATTTTTAATCCAAGACTTTGTTATTGATGTTGTACATATATAGAATAGATAAAATTATTTGATGAAAATAAGTTATGCATGCCAAGAAAGAAAACTAAGCTCAACCATACAACTTTTTTTTTCCTTTTAATTTGAGATTATCCCGTGATTCTACATGACAATTCATTTAAGATCATACAATTTTTTCTCTTTAAAAGATATAAATGTAGGAGTAACTCATAATACACACACACACACACACACACATATATATATATATATTTTTACAATATATCACATTTTTAATTTGTAGATATGTCATAACAATTGTAATGATAGTGATAGAAATATTTTATTTTGGTATGGTGAGAAATGTACATAAAATTTTCTTACCTTTAATTTCATTAAATCATAAATCTGTTTACATAAATATCACAAGGAAAATGTTAAAAATATTACAAATTTTACTACATAAATTATATAAATTAATCCGGTGATTTCAGGCTTTCAACAACATAATAAATTAATGTTTAAATTTTTCTTTCCTATAATTGACGACACATCAATTCATAAAGATAATATAAATAAATTTATAGCATCCCTCCCAATAAAAAACAATTAAAATTATAGCATCCCTAACATCTCTCATATCATAATACATATTGCATTCATTATATTATCAATTCTCCAATGACATATATAATATTTGAATAAACTAATATTTATGATGTACCATAATTGTAGTAAATGAAGTGTGTTAATAAGTTACTTTCATAAGATAGCTCAATCATTTTCTTCCCTTTTTTTTCAAAAAATAAAATCTTATGGCCTTTGGTTAAAGATAAAAATTGGGATTAAAAGCATGAAATAAATTTAAAAATGAATAAATATTTAAAAAATATATGAATTGAGAATTTTAATTGCGATTAAATTAAGAACATCCATAATATAGTACAAATCAAATTATTTACAAAGTTACCCTTTTGTGGGTATTTCTTTGCCCCTTGTGGTAGTTTTTATCCCCTCCACCATTTTGTGGGTTGTTTGTCACCTATAATGGGGTTCTTGAGTTTTTATATTAGATCTAGTGTTTCCCTAAGTATTTTTTTTTCCCTAAGCTACTAATGCCTTCAAATGGATTCTTAAAAAGTAAGGATGTAATGTTTGTTCAACTCTGTACTATTGTTTGGTTTAAACACACTTCTCTTATATTTACGTTTTTAAAATTATAGATTGATTAGTCATCTCAAATTATATTATTTTTCTTTATTTTTTTTCTTATAACTATTTTTTATAGTAATAAAATTCTACTATTCTCTTAAAATTGAAAAAAGAAAAAGGTGGTTCAAAAGAAGAAAAAGAAAAAGGTACTACTGATCCTTAGCAAGATGATTTTTCTTTTTATTTTATTTTTAATTTCTTTTCAAATTAAAATAGATCATAGGTTTTGAAAAACATGAATGAAGGGGAGGGTAGGCAATAGTAGGACGCGCAGTAAAGAGCAAGTGTAATTAAAAGCTGTGGATAGATATAGATAGGTTGTGAAGACTAAAGAGAAAGAGAGATAGATGGGCCCACAACCACAAAACAAAGGGAGAGAGAGAGAGAGAGAGAGAGAGAGAGGAGAGCACATGCACATGTGATCACATGATTTTCTTGAACCTAACACCACCCATGTGCCTCCCCACTCCCGACCTCTCTTTCCTATGATCTTCATCACCACCCTTCGCATGGTTGCCACGTGTATTTCCAACATGGACCCACCTTGAGCCCCACAAAAAACATTTACATTACAATTATCAATTTACAAAACCCCCCACCCTTCTTTTTTTTATACTATTTTTTCTTTTTCTTTTTTTCTCTATGGTGAATAATGTAGTAAAAAGAATACTGCAAACACAATTATTTTCACACTAAATTTCATAACTTGTTAACTTGTAAAATCATAAGTGGTCAACGAAACGACGAGTCCATATAAGTAGAAAGCGTTATCATTAACAGTTGTGCAAACTGCAAAAATTGAGTATATGATTAAATGCACTTACAAAATTATTATATAAGAAAAAATTAGGGAGGTAATAAAGGAAGGGAGTAATTTAATATTGTAATGTAATGTGATGGGTAAGGAAGTGGGGTTGTTTCCAAGAAGGAAACCAGTAGGGGATTTTGGTCATTGGGATTGTGTGAAGAGATTTTGTGTGTTGGGCATATGGGGCTCCATGTGATCAGAGCCACCGGATCAGCTTTGTTGCTGTCACATTCACACACTACACCCTGTCTTACTTTACTCTTACCACATTTTCTTGGATCAAATCCCACCCATGATCTTCGGTTTTGGATGCATTTTCATCATCTTTCTTTTTCCCAGCTCAGGCCCTCCGTACTTCTTTAAAGTACATCATTTTGTATAACAAGGAAAGGATCAGTAATTAAAACCTATTTGCCCTTTTAAAATCTTGCCCCATTTCTACGAGGATCCGGCTTGTGTCTAGTGGTCAATGGCACTGGCCACTGGACACATTAGGTAACAGACATGTGATCAGTTTTGAACATGTGTCCGTATCACAATATATCTAGTGGCACTAATCACTGAACACAAGCTCAACCCTTTCTATTATTCTCTCAAATTTTTTATATTATAAATCAAGATCTGGTATCTACATTTTTGTTTTTGCACTTTGATTTGATTCGCCCTCTTATCTGATTTTGTTTGTCTTATGTCCTAGTTAATGTTTGTCTAAGGTCCTAAATAAGGTCAATAGTAATTTAAATAAATATAAAAAAAAGCGCTAGTTAATATTTTTATGCATGTGATAATGCGAAAGAATTCAATGTACTGATTGCAAAATGTATTGATACCATTTTTAGACCTCCATAATGAATTTACATTAACAACTCAAGAGAATCTTAATCTAAACAAAAGGCTAGCTACCACTATTTAAAATCATGGAGGCTTAAAGACCTATTTTAAATGTTACAAAAAAATACCAAGCTTTTTCTTTATTTTGTTTGGGTGTAAAATACTTGCGTATAAGTAAATTAAGACAACATAGAAATTAACAATATATAGAATTTCGGAAACATAAAAAACTAATAAGGCTTGAAAGTGGGTTTTTTTTTTTTTTTGTTAACAAAGTGTTAAGAGCTCTTTCAATTCTTGACTATTCTCTCCAGTATGTGTATAAAAATTTTCTCCACATTTGGGTAATTGATTCTTTAATAATTAGTGATCAAGTTTAACATAATTTTTTCTCCTCCCCCCAAAAAAATGGAAAAGAAAAAGTGTATCAAAGCATCCTTTTAAAGAAATTAAAGAGCAAACCGTTGTTTTGCTAACCCAAGATAACTTGGTAGCATCACAAAGTATTTGAAGATAATTTTGTTGCATCACAAAAACATTTGGAAGTGATTTTGTTATGTCACAGAAAAAATGAGTGAAGCTTTAGGATGCATTTACCTTAACGAATATATTTATGGCTATCTAACCCAACCATGGAACTGACCCACCCACCCAAACTGACAAAACTAACCCAAAAACCTGTTGATTCAACACCTGTGACAGTCACCCCCTTTCAAAAACCAACCTTGACGGGTCGGTTGTTGGGTTGTTCCATGAAAACCCAATTCCAACAGACTCGGCCAAACTCCACAGTGCAACTAATGCACTGGACACAGGCTCTTCCCTATATATGTTTATTGTCCCAAAAATGTTAAAAGTCACCAAAATTATAATTTGAAAATAAATAAATAGTTAAAAACTATTTTATTTTTTAAGCTAACTGACAAATTTATGATACTATTTGTTCTTGATATAGCTATTAATTTGCTAATGCTGTATCAAATTATTCTATTAGTTCTCGATATGGCTATTTATTTAGACTATCAAATTATTCTATTGTTAATATTAATAATGTTATGTAGGATAAAGTAATCCCTTTCATTTTTTGATATAAATATCTTCCCATGCATGAACATGTACTCTAGCTCCCTATAAAGAAGTCTTCATCGCCTCTCTTTGTAGAAATATTATATAAGATAGCCTTCCCATTCCTTACCCTTTTCTCATGTATTGAACTTAAGTCCTCTCTCTTATTATAAGAGAAGAAATACCTTAGTGCTACAAGCCAAGTCACAATAATTTTCTTGTCCCTAAAAAGATTTTTTATTTTTTATCCTCAAAGATGTCAAGGAGCTGCTCATCAATTGGCAGCCTTGCACCATGCCATTTGGACCCCCCCTTTCCCTAAATATCATATTCACATTGAAGAGATTGAGCTAGTTCCAAACTTAGCTAACAAATCTCTATAAATTTTTACAAATAACCTAATTGATTGTCCAATAATAATTCAAATGATCTAATGCAAAGGAGTTTTTTATTTTTTCCATCTCTCAAAAGCTCATTTATTATTCGAGTCTATGATCTCATGGAGATGGTGAGACCTTAACTTACATACACCACTTCATGTCATAATTTCTGCTCCTTTATTTGATGGGTCTTCACCCCGACAAAGCAAACATGGACAAATATAGGAGTATTAATAGGAGTCGATGTAGACGAAAAAGTAGGGTGATGTATTGAATAATGATGGGGTGTTATGAGAGTTATGACAGATGCATGCATAGCATGGAATTATGTGCACCCAATTAATATAATCACGAAGAGAAATGATAGTGAGCGTGTGAGGGAGTCAGAAATTGTTGCAATGCGCTCGGTTGGTAGATGGCATTGGCTGCCAATTCATTTACTCCCCATCTTTAGTGGATTCTTCCCGTTCTCATTTCAGCCAACACATCCAATAGAATACACCTCCATTTGCGCAGGACCAATACATCCATTGAAAATATTTTTTACAAAATTATGTCTTTTTTTTTTTCTTTCCAATTGTAATCTAACCGAAAATTGGCAATAATTTAAAATTTTTCACATGCAACGGCTAGTAAGTAGTGTTAGAGGATATATTAGACATATTAGCCCAATGTAATAGGCCCAAACTCACTCCTACTAATACTAGTACTCTAGGGTTTAGTCACCGATATATACTCATGTTAGGATTCATTATAACACAAGTTACTACACTCATACATAATAAAGATGTAGCCCTTAAGAGATTCCTCCATTGATATAGGCTAACAAGGCTGAACCACGTAACCCTTGTGTTCTCAGCATTTCTATTCTATACTTCTCCTTCCACATCCACTCTAGTTGGCATATACAATATAATATAACACATCGCGTTGCTAATAATATATTTAACAAGTAGTAAACAACTCAAAAAAACGGTTGGAAATTAAAAATTCAAAGTTGCAAGTTGTCGCTAAATTGGCACTTGGACGGTATCAGTAAGGCAAGGCAAAAGAAGAAGAGTTAAAACTCTACATTTGCTAATCGGCTAATAGAAGGGAAAAGTGCCGATTGGCATTTGGACCCTCAAGATTCAAATTTTTGACTTTTCCCTCGTAGCTTCAACATCCTTTCGAATTCGAATTCACACCACTTTGAGCCAACTCATCTATAGTGGCTCCACCCTCATTCAAAGGCTCCTTCCCCTCTATAATAGAGGAGGAGATTCACCATTCAAGGCACCTCATTCTCCTAAAGCTTTAGAGGAAGCAATTGAGTATGCTCATTGTGCAGTTGGTGATCCTTTATTGAATTTGAGACCATCTATTTTATTTCCTCTTCTTTAGGAATCGGGTGAACTCTTTCCCTTTTTTTTTTTTTGCAGTTATTATTTTAGTCCTTGTGTTTGCGTGATTATGTTATTGTGTTTGTTTGAATCAACATGTTTTGGTATGATATTGTGTGATAGTTAGGATCTAAGCATGTTGATATTTTGAATAAAGCTCACATGTTCTCCATCTATCATATGTAATTCATAAAATAATCCTTTGTTTGATCCTAAATTCCCATTAATCACATATGATCCTTTGTTTGTCTTTCAATTCCTTTATCATGTTCAAATGCTGGATCCATAATCTTCCTCTATAATCCTTTTTCAATTTTTTAGTCTTGTTCATAAGCTATGTTCAAATCCATTGCATGCAATTACATGTTTTAGATTCTTTCATGTAGTTGTTAATTCATACTTTCGTGCTTATATGTACTCCTTGCAAGTTCAAATTTTAGTTTGGGTCCATACTCTATGCAGAGTGATACGACTTAGTTGTTTGTGACGTATTAATGTCCAACATGACATGACATTAGTTACTATAGTCTAGAAGACTAGTTTTATTGGGTAAGATGGGTGGGTTCCTAACGTCTTCCCACCTTGAAACTTAGCCTTTGAATTTAGATAAAGAGTTAAAAGACTTGGATTTTATCCAAGTAATTTTGATCTTTTTAGAATGTAACTAGGATCAAAGTTATGTTCTTAGATTATATCTAAGATTAAAGCCATGTAAGGTTTTAAGTTACACTCAAATAGATGTACATTTTATCAAATAAAAAAATGAGACATTTTTTATCATACAGTTTTCATATTTTTTTTCTATGTAAATAAAATAATTGGTGATTTTATATAAAACCCTTGATGTAAGGGGAAATATAGCTTTAGCTGATTCACCATTTTGAGGAACACTAACACAAATTCACCCATGCGTGAGTTTAGCCCAATTGAACCAAGAAACGGGCCGAGGTCGAGATCTCTCACACTAACTTGCCCTTAGTTACAGGTAAGTTCCCACATTACCCTCTTATGATCATAATAACAAAAAGGTTCTAAAAAATCCACACAAATTACAAAAGCACCCTTATACTGACTTGAAGAGCTAAAGTTGCCCTTTATATGAAATTCCAGAATACCAAAACTATCATGTCTCTTCCCTTCACAATTTTTACTCTTTCGAGTAATTATTCAATATTCTAGTTGTATAACAACGTAGTACTCTCACCTCTCACATAATAACAACTCTACTAACTAAATTCGCATTAAATTTACCATTCATGTGTGATGAGAAAATACCACATTACTATACTTCAAGAGTATCTAATAATTTCTCTCTGTATTATGCTCTGGAACCATATCAACTGCTCCTTCCACCCCAAGAGAACTTCCCCCATCTTTCTTGTCTACCACACAATAATTCGATTTTGTTCATATTCATCAATGGTATTCAATCATACGTTATGTTCATCAGCCTTCACATCAAGCCAACCAATAATTCTTAGCGTAACCTTCACCTTCTGCAACTCCCACTTGAGAAACATCCAAAACCCCTAGACAATTACAACACTTAAAACAGACAAGCCCATAAACTTTTTACTCAGCTTTCCAGTGTACGTACTTCATATATCAGATTTTCGTGGTAAAAGTGCTCTGCCACCCTCAAGACCAAAGAACAACACGACACAAGCAAACCAACCAAAGGAAGGGCTTCAAATTCCTTTGGACTTTATTATCCAAATACTGTTATTTACCTTGTGGGTGACTTTGATTTTGAGCATTACAAAGTTTTGAAGTTGAAGGAGTTGTGAAAGAGGTGAGAGTAATTAATATGGGAGTATTTCATATGAGCTTAAAATCACTCACAAAGTACCTAATTCAAACAACGAGCACCAAGTTTTCAACAGAGAAACAAGAAGGAAACCCTTAGAAATTTAAAAATACTAATAAATAATGTTCAAAATTTTAATTTGTTTGAATTTTTCCGGACGTTTTGATTTTTGATTTTTTTTTAACTAACTCAGTTTTCAATAATAATGATAATAATAATGAATAAATAAATAAATAAATAAAAACTATACTTGGGGATTCAAAAAATCAAAGTAAGAAAGGATCCTAGAAAATGTAGAAAATATAGAATTTGTTGGAAATGGAAGGACTAATGCTAATGGTACAAGAAATTTGGGTTTCAATTTCCACTTACACCAAAAACCGATTAGTGTTTTGGTTTGATGATAAAAAACTATCATTAGGAGCGAACGTCATAAATTAAAACTCTAAAAAAAAATGTTTAACTAAAAAAAACTTTAATCATGGCTAATAGTATTAGAGCATCTCCAACGATGTAGCTAAACCCAAAATTCTATCTATAATAGAGAATGAAACCCAAAAAAAGCTCTCCAGTGGATTCTCTAAATCCCTTTTTCTTTTTCTTTTTTCTTTTTTTTTTGGCTTATGAACAATAACTCATCAACTCTGATGGGCTACTGTATATTAGCAATTAATTTTTTTTTATTTAAAAATCATACCAGCTACTATTATATCAATTATTTCTCTCTCATCTGAATTTCTTTTTTTTCTCTCATACCCTCTCTCCATTGCTTCTCATAGAACAAGCAGATATGAAAAAAAGAAAAAGAAAAAAAGAACAAGCCGATCTGACCCAGCCTGATGGTGGGGAGGAGGACGAGCGGCGGTGGGGCGGCGAACATCGTAGTGCTGCATGGTGAACGCCGATCTCCACTGGCCTTCTATCTGTGTAGCAGTCTCTCTCTCTCTCTCTCTCTCTCTCTCTCTCTCTCTCTCTCTCTCTCTCTCTCTCTCTCTCTCTCTCTCTCTCTCTCTCTCTTTGATGTGAAGTAAATGTGAGGTTGCTAGAATGTTCTTGAGGAGAAAAAGAAAATAAAAGAAGGGGGGATAGGACATTGGACAATGGACACGTGTGTGGAGGAGAAAAACAAGAAGAAAAAAAGAAATGAAAAGAATGGATGAAAACGAAATGAAAGAAAGAAAAATAATATAAAGAATAAAAAATCCTAATTGAGAAATTCTAACACAATATTTTCATAATAAATTTTAAGTAACAGATTGTTATTAGTTAATATTGGCGAGTAAAAAAATAATTTCAGTAGTGGATCCAAATTAGAACTAGTAACAACTTTCTACATAAATTTTGTTGTGAAAGTATTGCGTAAAATGTTGTGGATGTAACATTCTCATTGAAAAATATAGTTGTTAAAAAAAGAATAAATGATGATTAAAAAAAGAATAAACAATGAATAAAGAAATAATATTTAAATGAGATAGAGAAAATGATAGAGAATCTATTAGAAAGTATATTTGAAAAAGTAGGTTGGTAAAAGCTAAGGGGATGTTTGGATTTGTTGTTTCCATCGCTCATAACTATGTTTCCATCACTCATAACTCAAAAATGATGGGACCCAGTGATGAGAAGTCTAATTAGTTTTTGTTTCCATCACTCAATTCTCTAATTATTGAGTGATAAGTTATGGAAACTGAAAACACATTTTAGGTGTTTTCAGTTTTCAAAACTCTGTTTTCAATGGCATTTTCATAATTAAACACACATTCATGGGACCCACGGCCAGAGACAAGTCACATTAGGCACACCTTTTTCTTCTTCTTTCTTTCTTCTTCACAGACTCACTTCAACAGCCATTTTTTTCTTCTTCTTCATTCTTTTTCTTTCTTTTCTTCTTCACAGAAACACCAAATATACTTTATCAACAAAGAAAAAGAAAAAAGAAACACATGGTACCGATTTCTCAAACCCAAAAAATCAAATCCATAAACACGAGTTAGATCATACACACTAACACAGAAACACAAACCCACAAACATGTTCACCATGGGTCTGACTCCATAGCCGCCGCTACTTCACGATTTCACAAACCCACAAACATGTTCATCATGGATTTGACTCCATAGCCGCCACTGCTTCACAATTTCACAAACCCACAAACATCCTTCGTGGCTGCCACCCTCTCCCTCACCGCCGCTGTTTCATGATTTTACAAACCCACAAACCCACAAGCAACAGAGACAAAGAAAGGTGCATGAACAACAACAGAAAAAACAGAGCACAAACAAAACATTACCCACAAAAAATCTTTACAAATTTCACCGATAAAACTTAAGGGATCTATGAAAAGTCAAGCCTTGGGGTTTTCAAAAATCAACAATGATAAAACGTGGAGATCAGCGCTGGGTTGAGAAGGTGGGAGATTGGTGCCAATCAACGCTGCTACACGTCGAAGGTGGGAGATCGACGCCACCGCTACACTGATAGGCACCGCTGCTACACCGATCTTCTTCTATCTTACTTGGGTTTGGTTTGTGTTGGAAGAGTAATAGGGCAATGGTAATTGAAGGAGAAGAAATTGAAATGAAAAGAGTTGAGGGAGGCGGGTAGGCTAACTATACTCACTGACATGGTGCTCAGGCAGTGGGTCTCACAAACCATAGAAATATTTGAGTGATGTGTAGTGAAAACAAAAACCAAACGGGTGGGTATTAGAAAATTTGGATATTTTAAGTGATGAGTGATGAAAAAAATCCAAACAAGGCCTAAATGTCACTATTCACTGAACAAACAGTAAAAAAATTTGATGAAGCTGCTGGAGATGCTCTTAGCTGGTCATATGAATCTTTGTAAAAATAAAAAAGGATATTCTATTAGACATTATTAACGACATGAATTATGTGTCGCTTTTCTCATAAAACTTAGGAGAGTGTCATTGATTCAAGTATGGGATGTATTGTCATTCCATGAAACCTAGAGTAAGGTTTAATAAATAAATAAAGAGAACATAAAAGGGAAACTTCAAGAAATGGATGGTTCAGATTTTACAAGAAGAGAGAGAGAGAGAGAGAGAGAGAGAGAGATACTCTACTTGGTTAAACTGAGTTATGATAAACTTGTGTCAAAATAGGAGCAATCTCCAATAAAATCTCAAATATTAGCAAAAGCCAAATAAAATGATCTGAAGTTTATGTATCGTATAACTTGTCAATTCACCTATCAATACGAGTTATACCAATTCACCTATCGATATGATTCATATGATATACATTTGTGTATCATACTACAATTTATATCAAGATATGACATTATTTTTTGGTCAATTTTATACGAATCACATATCATCGTTAGCTACTATCCACTACTATTAGTGACCATTTGGAAAACATTTCCCTCATTACGTTTGCATTTGGCGTTTAAAAGGTAGGTCTCATAGCAACTGTGCACTTGTCAGCCAACTCCACTTTAAACACAGATTATATATTTTGCTAGGTCCCACACGACATTATTTATATTTAAAAATTATTTTACTACAGTGTTTTCAGCAATAAGTTTCAATTTTCAGCAAATAAGCGATAGCCAAACAGACCTTTATTAGTTAACTTTACACTAATTAAGTTATTGTTGACCCTAAGTATAAACCATATAGCATATAAGCATATACCTTATCAGAAACCCGAATTAGTGCAAAGGAACTTGACCACTTTGCAAGTGGAAAAGGCAATATAATTAAAACAATTTAAACCATATAATAATCTAATATCTATTATTCAATGTCCTGTTGGTCTTCATATTATTTTGCTTTGGTACATTTGCAAGATATACCACCCCCACAACTAGGAATTGGAAACAAATGAGAACAAATTCAAGTTCCTTTGTAATTATTCCGGTTCGAACAACAATTCGTCATATCAGCATTTGGTAACCACATTCACCTTGTTCCACCAAATTCAAGTGTTAAATGTGGAATTGGAAAAACCAATAGTCACTCTTTTTGAAAGTGGAATTGTTTCCTCATTACTGGACAAACTTACAGAAGATAGGAACAAATTTTACACGAAGTAATTATTGAACCATATCAATCATATAGAGAGCAAACTATGAATGGAAGATACTGTTAGGTAATTAATCCGGTGGCACAGAGAAGTCAATTTATACATGTAAGAAACAATGAGAACTTGGAAACATGGTAATTTACTTCACTGAGAATATCAGGCACTAGAAGAACAAACAATCTGTCCAGTTATACGGCCCTACTAAACCTAGCCATCACTACGTAGGTAATTAGGCGAGAAAGGAAGAAACTTCTTCTATGAAATTGAAGATATAATATTTCACTAAATATAGTTTCCAATGACAAATACTTACTTATAACATCTAACATAACCTGAGAAAGCCGGCTCTTTCAAGGAAATCATTCCCTCACCTCATTCTTTTTACACAACCCGGAGGGTCTTATCCCAGTCCCTGGAAAGAGCCTTCCTCTGTGCGTATTTCTTCATTTCGCCCAAATAACTCTTGACGCAGCTTTCTCTTCGGCTGTTCTTTAATACATCCTCGTCATACCATATTGAACAGTCCCAACCTTTCTGTGGGTAGCTGCAGTTGCAGCAGCTGCAGAAGCAGCACTAATCCCACCATACTGAGCCTTTGCCTGAAGCAAGTTTGTTTCTATACCTATTCGATCATCCATGTGTTCTACCTTGGTCACTCCTGCCCTTGTCATAAAAAAGGGGTTGTTATCAATGTTGATAGCAATCTCTGGTGCTAATTTGGCAGCCATGCCACATTGAGGGGCTTGTTTGACTTGCGAGGACAAGTCCCTTTGAGATTCTGTCACAGATCTTTCTTGATTTCCATTGCTAGATTTGCGATAATAATATGCAGGAGGGACCGCCTGAGGAGGCAGGACTGCATTTCTGATTACTGTTCTTGGGTCGTAAGCATCCTTGACGTTTCCATTCTCGTATGGTACAACTGGCCCAACAACTTTTCCAGGTTTGGCTGAATAGAAAAAAAAAAAACAAATTCAGTCAAAATCTATATATATATTGTAAAATTAAAAAAAAAAAAAAAATGAAATAGCCATTGTGATCACAAATGCAAAGGGAAGGGAGTACCTAGTGGAATCCTCTGTGATGCCTGCATGCTCCTCATTACGTTCATAGATATTCCATCTGTATCTCTGGAATTTTTGTTGTAAGCCTCCTCTAAAGTTTGGCGTTCTTTGTAGGGAGGGATGTATGATTGTTCTTTGGGAGGGATTGTATTCGAGTGTACAATTGTAGACCTGTGAAAATCATTAAATGGAAAATTAAATTTCACAATCACACGAAGTAAATTATTGTGCGTGTCAGACTTGGACATTTAATATATTGCCCAATAACGCAGTTGTAGGCCAAATATGTCCTATCATCATAGTATTAAAGGATATGGGTGAAATGAGAAACTACATCACACCCTATCCTATTATGTGTTTCCAGAAGAAAAATAAGGGGTGAAATTTATAACAATACTGCACGCACAAATGTGCACACACCAATGTATGCATTTATATATTTGGCCTACCTCCATCACACCAAAATTATCTTATACACCTGTTCCTCTTACAAGTCTGTGGGCCCCACAGATGTGAGAGCCACATTTTAGTGAAAGGCCCTCTCCATGAGATATCCAATCAGATGCATACACACTCGAATGTAAAAACCAAAGCCTCTTCCCACATGGCCCCTTTTCCTCAGCATCTAAAGCACGTCTAAACAACTAAACACCCCCCCCCCCCACCCCTAAAGCCAACACACACTTCATCGTCAAAACCTCTTTCCACATGGTCTTCTTTTTTTTTTCCCCCTCCAGAATCTTAAGCACATCACTTTTCACTATTGAAGGTTTCACTAGCAACAATAGAGTAAAATGGATAAGCTGTTAATTAGAAAAATAACATTTTGCCCACAGTGTTAACAATTACAACTCTATTACTATCACTTCAAATATATAACTAATGAGCTCTAGCCCCACAACACACGCGCACGCACACGCACGCACGCACACATCAGTATCAAATGTTGCAAGAAGACTGTCTTTAGTTTGTCCAGAATTAGCAGAATGACCACAGAAAGACTTGAGGAAATTCAGCAAAAGAATGTTTTTTACCTAGGAAGGGACACGTGCTTTCTTTCAAGTGGAATTACTGGCCCACTCTTACCACCATTTTCCTCAAGATATGCAAACTGTTTTCGAAATTGATCAACAGCACTGTAAAGAATATGCACCAGAAATCAGTAGAAAGTAGGCAGAAAGATCTTTAACACATCTCTGTATAATAAATACAGACAATGGGAAAGCAACCAAGAGAATTAGAACCTTGGATAGAGAAAATTAGTCCTTTCAGTCCCATTCATGTAGTCTTTCAGTAGTTGAGGATGGTACTCTAGTATTTCTCGGAAAATTAGCTCCCGTATATCCTCCTTTGTGACCCTTCGCCTCTCAAATTCAAATTCCATCTTTGTAATAGGCTGGCAGGAAGGCTCCCTCTCAACTTTTGCCAGTCCCTTGAAGTAAGGATCAGCCAATGCCTAATATAAAACCAAGCCATAAATATCAACTCATTAACAATATTTAAAACAAGAACACCAAGGCAGAATATGTAATTATCAAAAAATCATCAAAGCAGCATATGCTAGACAAATTGCATATGATACTTAATTCAAGGTTTTCAGAAGCAAGATAAAAGCATAAAACTATGGTGCACACAGATACAGCACAATCCAATCAGACAAACCTCTTCAGCTGTTGGCCGGTCCTTTGGATCAAAGGCAAGCAATCTTTCCAATAGTCGTAGTGCTAAAGGATCAGCATTTGGGAATTTTTGTTCAAATGGCACAGGCTGCTTTTTCCTCATGCTAGTTAAGTATCTCCTCGCCTTCTCATTACGAACCTGCATCCAACACACAAGAAAATTTATGGTACAAGCATAGTTTTACACACAATTTAAATTGAGCAACATGAACCAAGGATACACATGCACACACAGAAGAAGAATAAAAAGGCATACCCGAGAAATGGTATCTAATGAAGGTGTCCCAAGCAGATCAGTCATCAAATCCAGCTGATGTACAACATTTTTTCCAGGAAAAAGAGGCTTCCCAGTTAATACCTCAGCAAATATGCAGCCTATACTCCATATATCAATTGCAGGTGTATACTGCATCCAGATGAAATATAATTTGTGTAAGAATAATGAGTTTGACTTATGCAAGAACTAGACCTAGACTTCAGAAAATTACTAGAACAAGAAGATATACTCCCCAACATTCCAATACGTCTTAATATATTGCACAAAGTTGCCATAGAAACTTCACTTCTTTACTACTTTCTTAAGTCAATGTGTGATGATTTAAAAGATTAGTGTAATTATGTCACCTTGTATTGTTTGAGTTAGAATTTTCCGTATTTTAAATGTATTTCCCAGTTTCCCTCACACAGCAGATGTTATTGCAATCTTCATCCATAATTTTATCAAAAGCCAAAATCACTTCTTGCCTGAAAACTCTCCCTAACTGAATTAGCTTGAAGCGGACCAAAACTGATCCCACAGGCACTTTTCCATGCTAAATTAACCATTTGCGACCCATATGTCCAAACATATAACCTTATCAAACTCATAGGGATAATGTTGACCTTGGAACTAAGGAACAAAAGAAGAAGAAAACTATAAGGTTAAAACAGAAGAAAGGATTGCTGCCCATTTAGTGGCCATTACTATCAGATCCAAGTTCCTAATGGGTCTGATTTATGATTAGAAATGTCACTTGAAGCTCAATTTGAAGGGATGACTATCATTCCATGATGATGACATCAACAAATAATCAATACGATCTTTCCCCAAAAGGATTTTACATCAACGAATAACACCACAACTTTTGAGGTCATATATCTTCACTACTGCACCAATTTTCATTCAAAGAAAAAGCTCATTAAAAGTTTTAGAACTGATAGATGGAGCATAAACTGCTAGACAGGTCATATGTCCAAAGGATCACATCAAATCACAAAATCTAGCTCACAAACACCCTGAGTCATGCAGTTATAATGTTATATAAGCTAACAACCGGTCATGTTATTAAGAGCTTAGCATCTGTTGAAGAAAATAAAATATAAGAAAAATTGAATGCACCATGCACATTTTGTTTCATGGAACATACAGAAAGAAAAATGATTTCCAAGACCTTTTGCTTAATAGGAATGTCACAAGTAAAGGAAGTGCTACCTACACCTGCATTATATCCCAACAAAACTAGTCACAATTGGAGCTCCTCATACTCATTTAGATAGCCCAAATCGACCTAGTACATGACCAATATGGCACTCAACAACACCACACACTCGTACAATCCTCTAACCAGAACAAACCACACAATCAAGGTATCACAAGGAACATCTCAAAATCTTAGAAAATAGAATCCTAAATAGTAGAAAAATAAAGGAAAACTTCTTTGAAGATTCTATTCTTTAAATAAATAAAAAATCCCATAATACAGGCTAAAAAATGTGATTTGAGTTATTTTTGGAAAAAAAGCTCATAATAAAACGGAGGGTTTAATGCATTCATCAGCTAAGGCTCTTTCCTTTTCTGACCCAATCTCATGCAAGTCCCAAACACATTGAAAATTATTAATAAAAAAATTAAAAAAGCATTATATGCTTTATATTAGCATATACTTTTCTGCAAAATTCAAGAACACATTCTCCTATGTAACAAACAAAGCCTTAGGTACCAACTTTCATTAAGGCTGCGCTTGTATTGGTTGAAAATATTTTCCGGAAAATATCTTACCCAATTTCAGGAGTTTGGCCCGACTGAAATGGTGTTCAATTAGCTTAAAATAATTTCTAGTTTGACCATAAAATAGCTCTAAGAGGTCAAAACAATATGTTTCTCACTAAGAACGTCCCCCCAGCCACCACGACCCACAGCCCAACCCACCACCCCGCTGCTGGCCTGCCGTTGCTCGCCTAGCCGCCAGTTGTGAGCCACTGTTTGGCAAGAAGCAACCAATCTATCTCTCTCTCTCTCTCTCTCTCATTGTGGTGGGAGATAAGGACATTGGATTTTAAACACTCAATAAAATATTTAACATCATACCTTTGAGAAAAATGATCCACAAAGCTCTGGAGCTCTATACCATCTTGTAGCAACATAGTCCTGTAAGTGTGATATAAAAATTACTTGAATTATTAATTTATTAGACTGAACTTTCAAATAGACATGAAAACTAATAATATTTTTACACAAAAATAGTGCAGAGTAAGAAATTTAATAAATAAACAACAGATGTCTAATATTTTTGAATAGCATACCGTCCAAAATATTGTTGTAGGCGTATCACTGAATGCAACTCTTGCTAAACCAAAATCACAGATTTTAAGTTTACAGTTTGCATTTGCCAATATATTCTTCGGTTTTAAATCTCGATGGTAGACGTTTGCTGCACCCATGTAGCCAAATATCAGATATGAACACATTCAACAAAACCCTAAGCACTATCTCACCAATCTTTCCCCCTAACAAATTACTAATTGTCCCTAAAACTTAAATCGTTAGGAAAGAGTGAATTTAATCATTTAACTATAATTTTAACACTTCCTCTCACTTGTGGGCCCACACTCTCCCTTAATAAGTGGGGTCCAACATGTTGGATTTTAAATGAGAAGTGGAGTAGAGATAGGGTTCGAACTTAGGAACTTCTGTTCTTATACCATTATAAATTACCAAATGTCCCAAAAGTTTAAGGTGTTAGGATACGGTGAATCTAACCATTTAACCATAATTCTAGGAGCCACCCACCCCCCAACCAAAAAAATTCCACTCAGCAACACATAACATTCAAGGGGAGGGGGAGGAAAAAAAAATGCAGTACACAAAATTCAATGAAGCAGATTGTACAAGGGAACTATTTCCTAAATGTATGGGTAGAATTGAAAGAAGTGACAACCATAGGTTTCAGCCAGCCTAAGCTAACTTTTTCTTTATATTGAGATTAAGAAAAGTCAAGATCAAGGGTAAAGGTATCAGGCAATTAGCTTAAAACAAGTACCAGTGTGAATATACTTCAAGGCACGAAGTAGCTGGTATAGGAAAAACTGATAGTGTTCTCGTGTCAGGTCATCATTGGCTTTGATGACTTGATGAAGATCTGATTCCATGAGCTCAAAAACAACATAAATATCTTTAAAGTCCCTTCTAGAGGGTGGAAGCATAATGTGTTTAATTTCAACAATATCAGGATGTCGTAGAAGTCTGAGCAGCTTTATCTCACGAAGAATACGTGCAGCATCAGATATGTGTTCAAATATATCATGTATTTTCTTTATTGCCACTTTTTCACCAGTATGAGTGTCAATTGCTGAGCAAACAACGCCATAACTTCCTTTTCCAATAACTTCCTGAATTTTGTATCTATTGGCGTCACCATATTCGGAGAAAAAGTCCATCTCGGTTGAATTCTGCAACATAGAAAACCCCAGATAAGACAAATAAACACCTTTCTGATGTTCATATTCTACAAAGAGTCAAACCCCAAAAGTTAAGGCAACAAAAAAAAAATACATATATATGCTTATAAATTGAAAACAACACTGAAGCACATAAATTATGAAAATCATCAATTTTAATGAATAGAATACAAGACACAGACTCCAAATGAAATAGACTTGTCAACAGAAGAAGGTCTTAAAAAAAAAGATCATAGAAATGAAGCAAGCAACCCAACCAAGAGTGAATTTAGAAGTTATGTACACATCCAAAGCATTGCCAAATTGCCAATGGCATAAAGAAAATTTCTAATAAGAAATGGCACTCCACTAGAAGTGCCCATACTAATTAATGCACATTTCATTAAACTTTATCCACATTGCAAGGTAAATCTGCTAATATAGAAAATTTCTTTCATTCTTCTAAAAAACTTCAGGAGATATAGCATTTTATGATTCATTATGGTAAATCCTATTTTAGAAGGAAAGAGTAAGAAAATGCATAACCTAATTAATACATTGATCCTATTAAGCCTTATCCATATCAGAAATTTTCTATATATTACCCTCGGATTTAAAATCTCTCCTGAGACATTCTTATGTCTTTTTTATTTACGTATATGTCCTATGATTGTACACACTTACTCCCAGGCAACATTTTCACATTAATTTTAACACACGCATATCCTTCATTCTTTCAAGACTTTGTAGATCTGCTATTCTTTGCTCTTATAATTATTGCCTCAGAAAAGAAGAAAAGTAAAAGGATAATATGCAATTTATTCAATTCAATATCAAGTTTCCACAACTTTGACTCTACTCTCCCCAAGACCAGTTCATATCCAGAATTATATGACATAATTAGTGATTATAGAGTAATATTATTACCTATCTCCCCCCCTTATCTGATTCAATAAACTATTGAGCAAATTAGAGCATTAAAACTCAAAATTAAATAATAATAAAAATAAATAAATAAATAAAAATTATCAGCAGAACTGCTTAAGATTCTTAAACATGAGTCATCCGTAATGACCAAGCTTCTAATTGTCAGGAAAAATAATAAATACCAGAAACTACCTCAAATTCCCTATAGAACTATTTCGTCGTTCTTAGATGACAGAATCCAATTAACATCCATAGATTCAGGCAATGGAAAATCAATTCCAACCACAAAAAAATAAATAAATAAAGAATAAAGAAAATCAAAAGAATTATTTAACAAAACATGATACCAAAGAACCAAAAATTTCTGCGAAGAAAAAGAACTATTCCCTCAAAGAAATATCTCTTTAAGAGAGATGAAGAGTAAGGTAGAATAAATAGAAGTGGCATCTAACTAGATCCCAAGAGAAGCATAAGCATTAAATTCAGCGGATTGCATTCCAGAATAAGAATGAAACCCACTTCATTTAAAAAAGCAAAATTCGTTATTAACTTTTGCCGTTATCCATGACCAACATAACGCAAAACAAAAAACCAAAAGCTAAAAGCATTCAAGATTTCAAATTAGAAGCTAAAAGCATTCAAATCAAAAGACAGCTTCTCTCAATTATATACACAACTTTATCAGCAGCATCTCCCCACAGAACCATCTACTATGTCACATCCCCAGCTAACAAAAATCCAACAAATCCCACTCACACCTTCAAACAAACAAGTACCTTTATAAAGCTCAATCTGCACAAATACCAAAACCCAGCTCCTTAAGTTTCACACACACAAACATTTCCACAATCATCATTTACATATAGAAACTTTAAACAAAAAAAGGGTAAAGTTTTTAATCCCTCCTTTATAAAACAGTAAAAATCCAATCTTGATTTCAAATCCAAGCTACCAAATCCCAAAAATGAAAAAAGAAAAGAATCCTACACACATAAACATAGAAATGGAAACTCAAATCCCAAGACAATTCTTTTTTTTTTATATAAAAAACCAATCTTGATATGAAAGGAATCACCTTTTTTCTCTGATCTTGCTGCATTTTAAAGCAAACCCAGAACCCAGAATCCAAAAATTGAGCTGAAAAACCTGAGACCCAGTTGAGATCAGGAAGAAAGAGAGAAAACCCAGGTGTTCAAAATGGTTGAAGAGTAGAAGAAAGCCGTTAGCTTTAGCTGAACCTTAGCCACATTTGCCCCACCTACCCCTGCTCCGTATCACAAGCCCAAAGTCCCTCCTTATTCTCCTTGTTCCTCCAAACTCCTTCACCCAACATAGAAGAAGAACAACTATCCAACCCAACACCAACAAATCCCTCATGCACTCTCTCTCTCTCTCTGCTCAGCAATCCCAATTTGTTGTTCCTTACAAACCCCTTCAACAAGCAAGTTCTACCAATGATAACAAGCAACAACGACAACAACAGCTATTACAAAGTACTCTCTCAAAGCTCAGAATTTGAGAGACTTTTGATAGCTGTGAGGCTTCCAGAGAGAGAGAGAGAGAGAGAGATCTAAATAACACCGACAAAATCAGAGAGAGAAAGAGAGAGAGAATAGAGGTGCTGAAGAGAGAGAGATATATAAGGCATAAATCTAGGGGGAGAGAGAGAGAACCCAAAACAAAAAAAAGAGGAAGGGGTATTTTAGGTATTTCATTTGCTTTTTGGTTCTATCCTAAAACGTATGGATACAGATATGCGAGTGGGATACGGTGGTGGCATTTTCGTAGTTTTGTTGAGAGGTAAGGGTGGTTAGGTAGGCTTTCCTTTTCTTTTCTTTTCTTTTTTTTTGTAGGGTTACCGTTACATTCCCAGTTTCTTTTCCTCTTCTTGGAGTTAGGTACAGGTGGTTCCAGGGGAAAAAAAAAAGTTGGACACGTTTTTGGGACACGTGGCGCTTTTTACAGAGCATTGGTGTCCACATAAAGGATTCTGATTGGCTGGTCAGAAAATTGACATGGGTCATGACCATCATTAGATTATTATTACTATTAGTAGTCTAAAACAAGGCCAAAATGGGCAATTAGCCATAGATGCTGAAGAATATAGTTAGTAGTTAAGGTTTACAAACTATATTTTTTACTAGCATCTCGAGTCTTAGAGAGTCGATTTTGGGGCTATAAATCGAGTCTTTAATGCTCAATTTTTATGGTTTGATTCTGTCCGATGTGGCATTTTTTCCACGTGGCGACTACTTGGAAATCGAGTCTTAGAGACTCGATTTACAAGCCAAAAAAAATTTTCTCTAAGTCCATCCATTCCCAGAGCAAAACCCACCGCCAAAAAAAAAAAAAAAAAAAAAAGCCCACCTGGGTCGCGTTGCCTGGGCGCGCGCCCTGGGTGCAACGCGACCAAGCAGCGCGACCCAGGTGGGTTTTTTTTTTTTTTTTGTGGTGGGTTTTGCTCTGGGAATGGATGAACGTAGAGGAAAAGTTTTTTGGCTTGTAAATCGAGTCTTAGAAACTCGATTTCTAAGTAGTCGCCACATGGAAAAAATGCCACATCGGACAAAATCAGATCATAAAAATCGAGCATTAAAAACTCGATTTATAGCCCCAAAATCGACTCCCAAAGAGTCGAGATGTTACTATTATATATTCTTTCAAACCAATGCCTACTAACTATATTCTTCAGCATCTATGGCTAATTGCCCATTTTGGCCCTAAAACAAAGAGCCTTGATATGAATATATGATATTGGTTTTACTTTTTTTTTTTAGAAGCAATATTGGTTTTACTTTCTAGAAACAATTTGCAATTTTGAAATTTTTAATTGTCACAAAATTTCATGTTGGTGTTTTCTTTATTAGGAAAGATGATAGTATTATAAGTAAACTCCAAAATTTTTTCATCATGGTTATGGCTATGGCCCCCAAAACCTTTTCTATTATACTTAGTTTATTTATTTATTTTTAGAATATTAAATATTTTTAATACACACAAAAAGAGGGAAGAAAGTTTTTTTTAAATAAATTTACAGTGGTATATATTCAAAAGAATTTCCATTATACTTAGTTCTATATTGAATTTAGATGTGTTTTTATCTGAATAATATGTTAACATCTTTATGAGGCATATTTATTTGCTAAATTCAATGTTTTATAGCACCATTTCCATATATAGAATAGTCTTTTTTTTTTTTAATTTCATTTGACGTGACACACACTATTATTATTGTCTATAATTAATTTGATCCTTCTTGTTTAAAGAGACGAGAATTCCTATTGATGAGTTGTGCTTTCTCATTCATAACTCATAAGCAATATATTCCTAGAATCTAATGTGCATGCTTTGTTGTGTTGCCAAATGCCAAAAGTGTGTGGTCTATATATGTGGAAAGCTAAAGCTAGCGGAGAAAGTGTAGACGTGACTATATATGTTGCGTTTGATGTTCTCTTTTTTTTATGAATTATATGTATTATAATAGATGTTTATGAGATTGTTGAATTTGTGGCTTTGGTATGGAACAAAATGGTGACAAAGAAATTCAGTGTTTCATGGTGGACTGGTTCCATTTTCATTGGTGGAAGCAGACCAGGATCAGGAAATGCTAAGAGAATATTTTCTTTTATTGTGGGAATCTGTGACTGGATTGATTATCCCAAGTTTGATAGAGTTTGAATTTTCTATATATATGCCTACCACTTAGATGAGCTTTATATATATATATATATATATATATATATATATATATATGTTGCCTAAACTGTGCAATTGTGTGCCTAGGAAATACCCTCTTGTTTTGATTCTGTCTTAATTACTGATGTACAATAAATTTGACTATCTGAATAAAATTTCCTGACTTTTTCTTCTTTTTTTTTGTAAGAAAAAGAAAAAAAGTCAATCCTTCATGATGATCAACAGATCAAGTACTAACTTTTATCAATTTCAATATTTATGGTATTTTAAAATTTATTTAAGAAGGAAAAAGAGCCATGTATGTTGTAATCAACCATTTATGTTGTAATCACTAATGAGGTAGTGACTAGTGAAAATATATATACATCATGTCCATCTCCCATGTATACCATATATATGCAGTACCCTTTGGTTGAGTTAAAATATACAATTAATTCGTATGATGATTGTGAAATAATAATAATAATAATAATAATAATAATATGACCGATACACACCTTCATTTTCTTTTATTGTACAATGATACATAAACTAACTTGTATGACTAAAGAGTTAACTGCATCACAATATTCTAAACATGAATTCAGAAGCAAATGGTTTTGTATGTTAAAAATTTTTTGAAAATAGCGATCAATACTCATTTCACTTAATATAAAATATCTAAATCAACATTAAGTCATTAATTAACATCAACAAGGGTCTTCAGCATTAGAAAATTTGAAAAGAGTACTTGATAAATTTGTGTTAGTTTTTTTTTTTTTTTTTATAATAAATTGAGAGTCATATATGTTGTTTTCAACCATTTAAGTGTATTTACTAATGCTGTAATGACAACATAAAGTAGCTTATAGTCTTCATTTCCCCAAATAGCATAGGGCTGTTCGGTTTGGTTTAGTTAAAAATACACTTTATTAATCAAAATCAAAAACTTTAAAAATACAATATGACACTTCTTAAATATATTAATAAGATATGAAATATATGTACTCACCTCCATTTTCTTTTCTTGTAAATGATATATACACAACTTGTATAATGACTAAGAGTTAAATTACATCACAAAATTTTAACGTGAATTCAGAATTTAGGTTTGACAAATGGTTTTGCATGTTAGAAAAAATAAATTTTAATAGGATCAACATTCAACACTCATGAATTCACCCAAAATATAGAAATCAACATTAATTAATGTAACAAAAGGTCTTTAGTGTTAGAAATTTTGGAAGTCACCACCGCACACTCTTAGTGCGATAGTCACTCAGTCACTCCACAAGTACAAGTGCTCGTGGGGGTGTGAAAAGTAAAGGTCAGGGTTCAAGTCTCCAGGAGGGAGTTTCACGCACATATACACTTAGATTAAATTAGATTAGAGTATAATTTCCATCTTGTATAAAAAAATAAAAATTAAAAAAAAATTTGGAATTTAGAAGCATAAATATACAATTATTTTGTGTCATGAAGCTCTTCATGAAAGATATAGCAAGTCTATTTCAGAGGTTGCAACATAATTAATATAAAGATATAGCAAGTCTATTTCAGAGGTTGCAACATAATTTAATGCTACAGTGACGTAAGGTAGTAATACAACTTGAAAATAAATCCAAAATATATGTGACCATATATCAATTTTCTTTCTATTTCATAAGATAATGACTATTGTACTCAATTAATAGACAGGTTTCCTTAAAGAACTAGTCCAATTAGGATTTCAATACAAATCTAAAGTTCCATTCAAAGGTTATTGTAAAATGAGACTTGTACATAAAAGTTATTACTAAGAGATACCCCCTCTCTCTTTCAACATTTTCACGTAACCTAACATGTTCTGCACATGTCACTTGGAGCTGAGCCAACACGGTTTCTTGTGACATTATAAACAATGAATGTGGCAAACCAACAATATATTTTACAATAAATTAATTACATAAAATTTATATCTATCAAACAAACATACAAATAAGATTTTGAATAATTATTTGGAAAATAGTTATTATTATATAGTTTAATTCAGTCGGTACATGAAAATCAGCCTCACACCCTACAACATGGACGTTTTATCAAACTTGAATTGACTTTCACGGATTATTTTTAACCTAAAAAATTAAAAACTTTATCTGTATGAACAAGAACAGGCAGAGTCTTTTTCTTTTTTTTAATGTTTGTACCATTGGGATTTTTTTTTAAAGTCAAAAAATATTATTTACATTTTGAAGCTAGTATGATAAAATATATAAATATAATTAAAAAAAAGAATTCAATATTAAGATCACCCTTAATTATATTGTGATTAGGTTAATTATATTATTTTAGTATAAGATATTACATGTACATATATGAATAAAAGTAGGTAAGCTAAATTAAAACTCCACGTCTTAATTAGGTTTGGAGTATTTTCTACCTAATAGCAAGGTTCGGTACAGTGTCCAATATCAATGAATTTATGCACCTTATAGGGAATTAGGGGTAATTGTCAGAAAGATTGAACTTAAATATAAAAAATTCCATGATCGTATTGTAGTGGCAGATTCAATAAATTAGGCTCAAATTGGAAGACCAAGAAAAAAATTTCATTCGCAGTAAGAAGAATGCTAGCGACATTTTAACCAAATAGAGTAAAACAAAATAAGGGAACCTAATTCTAACTACCAAATAAATTTCATCATCTTAAACCTTTCGGTCAAATAGTTTTTTTTTTAATTTTTTTAAATACAAGATAGAGTTTCTACTCTAGCCTAATCTAAGTGCATATGTGTGTGAAACTCCTTCTTAGAGACTTGAATCTTAGCCCTTGCTCCTCACATCCCACAAGCATCTATACTTGTGGAGTGACCATCACATCAAGAGTGTGCGATGGTTAGTCAAATAGTTAATAAAGAAGTTGCTTAAAGTGTTTTTCTCTTCAATAAAATAAAAGAATATTAGAGAAAATGATCTACATGGGATTTTAGATTTTATTTAAATGAAGAATAAGAGAAATTTTTATTCAATTTAAATTTTCATCATAACAAAATACAGTCAATAACATTTAAGATAATTGGCACATTTTAGTGTTTTTAACGAAAAGTGCTACGTCATAACATTTTTACAATAATCATAAATATTAAATTATTATTGGTTCAAATTTAAACCTATTATTGAAATTAATTTTTTACCCACTAATACTAATCTATAATAACCTGTCACACACACACACATATAATGGAGAGTGCATTTATTCGATTTAAATTTTTATAGTACATATAAAATAGGACAAAGTTAACAAAATAATAATAATATTTAGTATGACCAAGTATTGCTCCAAACATACTTGGAATCTTGAACTTCAACAACTAATAGGAAGATAAAATTTGTCATTGTCATGTACATTACATGAAATGCACATGACTAACCCAATCAACCAAGCAAGTTATGTGCAATATATATGATAAGATACATTTTATCTTTCTATTAGTGGTTGGAGCCAAACATTTTTCAAATAATAATAATAATAATAGAGAAAAGTTAACGAATACCCTAAGAGTATTCGTTTAAGAAACATTTTTAGAAACGTTTTATGGAAAAAGAAAAAAAATTAATTTATTTAATGGTTTTTTATATTTCTCATAAATGTGGTGTCAAATTTTTTTTAAAATAATTTATTAACAATTTCCTTAAAAATACTAACCATTGATAATCTATATATGTATATAAAACTGAATCTATATATGTATATAAAACTAAAGCCTCTGAAACTCTCACAATTTTTCACGTCAGCACAATATTTAAATAAAATTATTATTTTTAGTTCAAACTTAACCAGGAGTGAAACTCTATCTCTTTAATAAGTCCAACTTAAACTCAAACTCATCATTATCATTTTTTCTTAAATAAAATTATTTTTTTAATCAAAACTTAACAAGAATTGAAACTCTATCTCTCTAACAAATCCAACTTAAACTCAAACTCAAACGTTAATAATCTATATCAAAAAAAAAGTTATGATAAGACTAAAAAAAAAAAAACTAACGTTGAAAAAAAGGAGACTCACGTTGACAATCGTGAGTTTGGTTTTTGAGTTAAAATTTCTACTATTATTTTTTTTTATTGTATATGGTAGATAAAGATGCAACTTATATCTTCCAGTCTACGGAACGATAAATGTTTATTTGATATGTTATATATAAATTTGTTGAATTTGGTTTGATTCTGAAGTAAAATTTGGGATTTCTATAAATTTTTAAGTTTTAAGTCTTGGGATTTTTGGTTTTTACATCTCAATAGGTTGATCTTAATTCTTTACCTTAAATTCTTTTTATTTAGGTTTATGTGATTTTTTGTTTTCTTATTAAAAGTTATATTTTGGTTGATTAATTATTTGTTTGGACTAATTTCAATTAATTATTTTTTTTAGAATGTCAATTTACTCATTGTTAGATTTTTTTTTTTTTAAGTCAATTATTTTTTTATGCATCGTACGAGTTAACGACTAATAACAATAATAATAACAATAATAATAATAATAATAATAATGATGATGATGATGCCGAAAAAATCACCAGTGAGTTGCAAGCACCCCTTGAGCCGAAGCAACACCTACAAAAAGAAAATAATAGACCTAGAGAGAGCACCGGTGTGGTGCCGGCCGAAAACCCTCCGAAGGTCAAGTTAGAATCTTGTTCCTTTAACCCTAGAGTGCCAGAGTTAAGAATATTGTGTATCCCTTCATACCTAGGGTTTCTGAGGTATTTATATTGAGTGGAATTACCTTTCTTTTAGGATACAACTTCCTTCTCAGGTTCCTTTCCATATAGGAGTCTTCCCAAACGTGTGTCGCAAGAAGCCCAAATATGCACGTTTGCGTGGGGATAAAGCAAAAGCCCATTCGTGACATATCAAATGACACGCAACCCGAAATCTGCAATTAATTCATACATGACGGATACTCAGCAAAATATAACCGTCATAGTCGTGTCACCTACAGTATCGATCCGTCTTCATTCTCTCCGTCCCTTCAAGTTTTATGAGAATACCCGTCCCCTATTTTTATACCCTTCAAATAATAATGATAAAAAGGAAGGGATGATCGAACAGAAAAGTATTGCCATTGACCTTTAGATATTTAATTCGAAATTTGAGGAGTGATATCCTCTTAAGAGCATCAATTTTGCACGTGTTTAGGTGGTGCCTATAGCCTAAATATAGGCCCTACAATCCATAATTCCATAATTAATTGGATTTGGCCCATTTGGGGTAAGAATTAGGACTGCGTGCTCTCTTTTTGCCTTCTTTTTCTTTTTCTTTTTCTTTTTATTTTTGTTTAAATGTTAGGGAAAAATAATTTACACAACCTCAGCACTGGCGTGAGAATCTCCACACAAGGTCTACAGAAAATATGTAATACTAGTATCCTTATTATACATCATTTCACCAAGAATATACATAATTTAGTAGATTAAACAGTACTTTCACAGGTGAAGAAAATGAGGAAAGAAAAAATCGAATAGCAACGGTTTTTCTAAAACCCTTAATATTCTCAAGTGAATAATCCCAAAACTTACTAGTTATTAAGGATATGTTTGGATATCGCTTATTTTGTTGAAATTAAAAAATTATTGCTAAAAGTATGATAGATAAAGGTAAAAGTTAGTTGAAATGTACAGTGGAGTCCATAAATTGTACTAAAAAGTGCAGTGAGGCATATAAATAGTAGCAAAAATAAGTTGAATAGTGAAATAATTTTAACTTTTAATCCTAACACAAACATACACTAAGTAAATGAGATTAAGATTTTTTTTATACAAGATATAGGATCTGTTTGGATAGAACTTATTGCTGAAAACTGATAACTGAAAACACTGTAGCAAAATAATTTTTAAATGTGTGAATAGTATTGTGGGACCCATTTTTAATAAAAAAAATGGCTGAAAATGAAGTTTGTGGGCCGTGAACAGTGCACGAATGCACTATTCACGGAAGAAAAGTGATTGAAAAGTTAGAAATATACGGCTACTGTTCATGAACAGTAGCCGTTTGTCCCCCTGAAACGTGTGCTGCAGCAAAAAAAAAAAAAGGTGAAACGCAGGAACGCAGACGCAGTAGACGTAGACGCTGGATCCAAACTCACTCATAATTTCTACTCTAGTCTAATCTAAGCGTATATGTGTGTGAAGCTCCCTCCTGAAGACTTGAACCCCAATCCTTACTCCCCACACCCCTACAAACATTTATACTTAGAAATTGACCACAGCACCACTAGTGGAGCGGTGGTGAGATTAGGATATTTATATGTGAATGAGTTATCTACAAAAACAAATAAATATCATATCACTTAATTATTGCTGGGCCTACACAAACTGGCATGATTAATCAAATGCAATGAAATTCAAAAACATTATCACCTGGCTTACTACTAAACAGTAATTGTTGAAAAGATCAATGACTTATCGATCAATGTTGAAATCCTAACAGCTGGAATTCAATGAATGATTAATTTGTATGCCAAACAAACTATGAAATATTCATATTTTAGAAAGAAAAAAATAAAAGAAAAGAAATTCTTACTCGTTTAGGCAAAGGGCATTGCACTTGATCCACAAGTAGGTATGAGTTGCATGTAAGAGGCCAGCAACACAGGGTACGAGTTTCTTTCATGATTGGAGGATTGGATAGCCCTAGCTTGCGTTGTCAAATTGTGTAGTGAAAGTGTGAAACTGTGAAAGGCAATTTCTTCGAAACTAAAGTTTGGCCGGAAAAGGAGAAAACAATTAAACAAACAAACACAACGAAAAGTCTTGGAGACAAAAAAGAGAAAGGGGAAAATACACGTGCATAGTTAATAGGAGTAGCAGGGAAAATATCATAGATCTCATGAATCAATAATATTTTTTTTACTTAATCACAGGAGTAAATTAAAGTTTTAGCAGTTTTTATGGAAAAGGAAAATTTCCGTAATTAGATAGAGATCATTTTTCATTCTTGCAATGTAGTTAGACAATAATCATGGGGCATATTATATGGATTTGCCTTATGTTTAGCTTAAAAAAAATGAGAATAACAAATATAGAAACAAAAAATTTTGGGCCTCCTGAATTATTTGGTTGTTGAGTTTTTTTTTTTTTTACTTTATTTAAGATTTACTTGATTTTTTTTTCAACTTAATAAAATTTTTAATTACCCAACAAAAGGAAAGAAAAAAAAAAAGAGAGAAGAAATTCCTTCTCTAGATAGAATGATGATAGCGAGATATTACATGGGGCATATTATATGGAATATTGTTTTCCTATTTTTACTATTTTACTTGTTTTTTTTTTTAAATTATTTTGGAATCTGTTTTTTAATGAATAACAAGGTGACAGATAAAGATTTCTTAATTTTTTTTCTTATACATAGGTAGGATTTGAATTTACGAAGTTTGATTCATCATTATTGCTCTTACTACCATAAAAAAATAGACACCGATAAATTATTATTTTTTTGCTGTGGTATAATCAATCACAAGTCCCTTATTCGAAAATAAAGAATTTAAACTTCTGAGTCAATCAAAATCAACTTTATTGGAGTGGGGTGGGGTGGGGTGGGGTGGGGGAGAGAAAGAAGTAGAAAAATAAAAGGATCAATAGCAAATAAACCAAGTTGATTTTTATTTTTATTTTTATTTTTTTTGTGAATGCAAGTTTTACGTTTGTGCCGACACAAGAATTAATTAAAAAATCAAATGTAAACTAAGAAAATATTCAATAATATGAAATAGATGGTAAAATTACTTTATGTTATATATGTAGTAAAAGCTCATTGAAAAATATTGTTTTATCAAAACTGAAACTTATAATAGATTATAAAAATAATTCAAAATGAAAATTGAAACTCCCTTTAAATTTTTTTAAAAACTTTTAGTATTCTAAATTTTAATCATAATATTTAGAATATATTGCATTAATAATTTAAACGTATTTATAGTGCATGACATGGTGAAAACACATGTACGTATAACTTGTAATACTTACCTTGAGTCTCTTAATCATATATACATTGTGTAAGGCCTCGTTTTTATTATCAAAACAAGAATAATAGTAGATTATAAAAATAATTTTCATTAGAATAGAAAATTTTAAATAAAAAAATTAAAACTATTATTAACAATATTTTAATGAGTAGTTTTTTTTAAACGTTGAGGACTCTTTGTATCAGTACTGCTTTGTTAGTTAAGATTAAGGTAGGGGGAAATTATTGTTCTGAAATTATATATTGAATAATTTCACTAGATATGCACTCATTATAACGAGTAATGACTATGCAATATTAAAATCACAAAAGTAGTATTCTTAATTAAGGTAATTCTTTTGAATGATGTTTTGGAAGATTTTTTTTAATTTCTTATGAGTCATTCAACGCTGAAAAATTTTAATTTACAATTAAATTACTATAACGAAAATTGAGAGACGGGGTTTTGAAGTAATCTCTCCTAAAATCAAGGGCATGGGAGATGCCGTCCAATCTTTTATTACCAATATTTGTCACCCATTTTTGCCATTTTCTAAGGACTTTTTTTGGGGGGGGTTGGCTCGGTGGGATTCCACAAAATTTTACATCCTGATAAGAATGAGTAATAAAATATAGACAAAAATTTATGTACAATGGTTTAGGTATACTTTAGGTTAGTCAATTAAATTAAACAATGTAACTTATTGGATTATTAGCTAATGCACTTTCTTGTGTGTATATATAGTTACAACTTTTAAGGCTACATACTTGAATTTAAGATATAACACCTAAAAATAATTGCATTTAAGGTTTATCCAAATGGTTGGATCGAAATTATCTTAAACTTTTGGCCTTGATGTTCTTTTTAAACGATAATACCAACGTTAAAAAGCGAAGAAAATTCTCATATGAAGTTATTAACTCATTATTATTGATGGCTCCAGCGATAAAGATTGAGGTTCTCATGTTAGCAACCTATTGTAGCAACGCTTTAGTCAAGAGGAATGTATGACAAGTATATTGCACCAAGAGCTTAGACTTTAGCATGAGATCTCACTGACCTCATATTCGGAATCCCCCACCTTTGAAGCCACTTTCATAGAAAAAGGAATGGAAACCCACTATTTGACTGTAATAAAAATATCAGTGTTACACTGCACATCTTTGAGGCTATAATCACTTCACAAGTATAAGTACTTATGAGATGTGGGGAGCAAGAGTTGGAGTTCAAATCTCCAGGAAGAAGTTTCATACACATATACACTTAGATTATGTTAGAGTAGAATTTTAATCTTGTATAAGAAAAAATACCAATGTTAATTCTTGAACTTTACCTACTAAAATGGACAAAGTTTTCTTCTAAATTAGGTATGACTTATAATAACATTCACATATATCAAATCACATGATTCATTAAATAATTTAAACAAGTTATATGACCATTAAGTAGGCTATGTGACATCTAGAATCATACAATTCAGTGGTATTTCATGGTCATCCCTACGAGAAGAACTAGGGCTCAAATCTTAATCCTCTCCCCAACTTGTAACCATCATAAATTTTTTTTTTAAATTAAGTTATGTGGCTAAAAATAAAAATACACACGCATTCTCAATGAATTGTCACATGTTGTCTTAGCAAGGAAAAAACAAAAAAACAAAACAAAAATGTCACATGCTGGATTAAAGGAAATTTCATTAAAACTGACTTTGAGGAAGAATTTATCCCTCATTCTGGAGTTGAATTATGTTATTGCATAATAAATAAAATTGAAAATATATAGACTAAGATGACTTTTGTAGGTTTTTTGTGTGTGGATAATTTGATAGTTACACATATAGAGAGGGATTTGTGTATTAATTCTTATAAAAAAGGACATGCAATACTAATGAGCTACAAGAGTACTCTTGGTGATGATATATATATATATATATATATATTTGTTAACCAATAAATTCTACGTCATTGAATTATGAAATCATTGATATAAATTATCGAGTTGATTTTCATAGAAAATGTGCTTCTTGCAGTTTCATTAATAATGATTAGTGTAGAGAGGTTTAATTGGAATCTTATTGATTCTATGATAAACTCCCTAGTAAAGCAGGAATATAACATATTATTGATGTATTCTAATTTCCAACATCATAACATAGAAAATCTAGGTAATTTTATGCCTTTGCCTACTATTACACTTTGTTTGGAAGTTCATAAAGAATTGACTAGAATAGAATGCATTTAAATAAAGGAGAGGAATGAAGAAGAAATGAATGGAATGAAATAGAAAGTAACCTTATTTGAAAGTTTTAAAATGAAGGAATGGAAATGAATGAAAGCTATGTAACCTTATTTGAGAGTAATATAGAAAAAAATGAATGAAATTATTTAATCACAATATTATTATTAGACCTTTATTTTAAAATAAATTGTTGAATATATAATAGTATTTTGGGAGTAAAAAAAATAGTATTTTGGGTCTTTTAGTAAAAATTTCATTAAATCTCATTCTATTCTCTTTGATTCCTTCCAATTTTGGAGGGAATAAATTTGAGGTATTGAGGGAATAGAGAGAAATGAGTGTTCCTTCTTATCTACTCAATTTCCTTTCACTCAAACTTCAAAACAAATTAATGGACTTTCAATTCTCTCCGTTAAAACTCCCAACAAGGGAAGTGAACTAATATTCTAAAAGAATTATTTTCATTCTTTTCCATTCCATTCTTTCTCTCTTCCCAAATAATGGCTTAGGGTTTTTTTCTTTTTTTGAGAGAGGAGTGAAGGGATGAGAATAAAGTTTTTAATTTCTTAATTTTGTGAGCATACATCAGGTTCCTTATTTTAGGGTAAGACCCCAATTTAGGTAGAAAAGCTCATAAACACTTCCACATTAGACTCCTTATTGCTTTCTATTTTAGGAAAATGCTAAAGCATCTTTCAATATTTAGGGAAGACTATTCATTCCCCAAACCAATATATTTGTATCTTGGTAACTAAAATAAATAAAAGTTGGTGTTTTGAAAAAAAAAAGTACTACATCCACAATATTTTCATAACAAATTATAGGTGATAAGTTGTTATTGGTTCTAATTAGAACCCATCACTAAAATTACATTTTTTACCCACCAATAACAATCTGTCACTTAGGATTTGCTGTGAAAGTGTTGCGAAAATGTTATGGACTTGACATTTCTCTTTGAAAAATGAGAGAAATAATAAATAAATAATTAATGAATAAATAATATTTAATGAAATATGGTTTGTAATGGAGAATCTGATGTAAGTATTGTGAAAAGTGGTTAGCTACATAAGAAAAGTAGGTTTCTATCCTAAAATATGGAGAGAGAAAATTAAGACACCCAATGTAATGCTCTTGTATAAGTTAATTAATAGTTTATGTTAGAAACTCGATGGAGCTTTTGGAATTTGAACACATGGAGAGTATTGACCATGTGTCCATATCCCAACGAGTCCGATGCACCACCCTGCCCTCTTTGTCAATAAACATGACCCAACGGTATCTGCACTTGACTAATTAAGAACAAAATCAAAAACAGTATCTGTCCTTCTTGTGAAGTTTAAATCTAAAACTGAATCTCCTTACTTGCATTCTAGAGAGAAAAAAAAAAGTAATATTTTAGATATCCACGCGCAAATTGAGTACTCACAACTCAGGTCCTGGATACAGGCCTTTTGAACCTGTAATATATGCATCTCTCTGACTCTCTAGAATCATATGTCAACTCCTTTGAATAAATTATTGCTTTCATCCATTTTACAGACAAAAAATGAGTGAAAGGAACAAAAGGAAAGAGCTGTTTTCATTTCCTCAGCTAGTGGTCCTGTCCCATGTGGCTTATACAGCAAAAGACAACAGAAATAATTGAACCCAGTTGCAGTAGTCCAGTAAAAGCAACAATGTATAGTATATATATAAATTCCCTTTCTTCATTGCCTAAAGAAGTAGGGACTCCACAAAAGCAAAGATTAAAGAAAGATGATATGTTAGCTGCAAATATGAAAGGATTTATACAAAACAAATTTCTCTTTTTTTAGTCACACTTGGAAAAAAAAGTGCCACGTAGCCTACTTCTTGTCCACCCAAAAAAGAAGATTCCATTGTCACTATCATTCAATCATTGAGTTCCATTGTCTAAAAGAAGATAAGGGGTAGGGATGCCACATTTTCTTCCCAACCCATGGGAAACTGCATGTCCTGCTCCGCTCTAATAAGGGTGGGTTTTCCTATCCGATCAACAAGGAACCGGGTTAAGGAGTAGGACAAGTTTGCTATTACTATTTAAGGTAGGTTTTTGGTTGTCTTAGTCTACTTGTCACTATTCTAAATAAAAATTTGTTATATGGATCGCAATAATATATTTACAAATCCTTATAAGTAACCTAATTTGAAAAATATTCTCATGCTCGTGATGCACTTAACAGTAAACTTTGTCAGTAAAATGGATGATAATGTCTCTTCTTCACCCACTATAGAATTTAATAATATAATCTAGTCATTTCTATAGGAAGTTGACCAGTTGAGCCACCTTGATCAGTCTCTTCTTCACCCACTATAGAATTTAATAATATAATCTACTCATTTCTATAGGAAGTTGACCAGTTAAGCAACCTTGATAAGTCTAAAAGCCCTTATTTTTAATTAAAATTTTGCTATTTCCCAATTAGGCACTCGTTTAACAAAAACCTAATATATATATAATCAAATCCTAACCTAATACATACATATTGTAAGTGCACAATTGCACTTGAACCCAAAGACAATTATGGGCTCAGGCCCAATGAGCCTTAAACAATGAAATTTGTAGAGCGTGGGCTTGAAATCTAGATTAGAGGTACTGAGAACTTAACAACAGGCTATAGTGTACAAACACTTGTAAATAATGAATGATAATTGCCGACGGGCCTCCTCGGACGTGAGCCGAGGACTACAGCTATATTATTTCTCTTTCTTTCTTAAAGATTACAAATCTTAATTTCTTTCTTCGTTCCAGACTGCCCCATTTTCTTTGGCTTTTACCCCCCTTAAATACTTCTTTTCCTGATACTTTTGAATAGTGACCAGAAGTTTCAGCTTTACTGTTCAGGGGTCACTTCCCCATTAATGCGGCCAGGGAGGTAGGTGCAGAGTCTTTAATGTAGAGGTGGCAGCCTTTGCTTATGATATTTTTCTAACATCGGTGTATCTAGAAGGTTCAGGGTTTCCCCCTCTTAACCAACAGTCTTTCCAAAGTTCTGCCTTGACCTTCGTAGTGAATCTACGAGTTTTCTTGGGTCTGTCCGAGGAGAAACTCACCATCGGATGTGTCCTCGAACCCTCAGCGTATGGGCCGATTCGCAGTACTAACAAATTCTTAGCTCAAAAACAGACCGGCCCTCCTTGCTAGAGCCCAAGGGCCCAAATGCCCGCTTGAGTTCTTTTACTCCCCCCCCACACACACACACACACACACACACACATATATATATATATATAATCAAATCCTTTGATGTTTGTTGAATTCTTAATAAACTTTTGAAAACTCACATTTTTTCAATATATATCTTTTAATTGAGTTTCAATTCTATAAGGGTTCCCTATAAACTATTCTATATTTACACACCCTATTAGAATCTCATTATATCATATTTTACTAAAATGATAAATAAATAATTTCATATATAAATAGAATCATATATATAAAACCCAAAGTGTGTGAGTGTGTGTGGGAGGGGAAAGCCCAAAGAGAGGGAATCATCAATTGGGATATGCCCGAGATGCAATTGGGCCTAACTATTCACCAGGTTAGGCCTAGCCCAATCAGGATACTCAAATTAGGGAAACCAAGAAGGACTGCTCGCTCGAGGAGCCTGAGGAACATATACCTCTTGGGAGACTAGAGATAAACCACTAAGGGTTGAAGGCCGAGGAAGGTAGCATTCATCACCTTCACGTTTAATGCACCATACTAGTCAAGTTTACCCCATTAATAGCAGAATGACCCTTGAACGGTTCCTCCACAGCCTACAACCTACTCCACATCCACCAGTAAGGCAATGGGACAAGTATCCAAGGAATGATCAACGGTCATCCAAATGGAAGGCTGTGATGCAATCCAAACAGCTATATATAGGAAAGAAGACTGATACGAACTTAATAAATTCCACAGTAGCCTCAAACCACCAGGGATATTTGTTTGTTTGAGTCAAATCCAAACAATATCGAATAAAAAATCGACACTTTTCCATAACTGATCGTTGTTCATAACGCCCTCTTCTAGGATAATAAATGTATTCCATCGATAGGGAACTCGGATACCCTATTCATTCATGGATTTTATTACAAAGATGTGATCTTAGAGATCACTTACACTAAGTATACCATCAATGGGAACTTTGCTTTCTGGTTGGGAAGTCCTGGACGGAGGATCAAAAAAAGTTCAAAGAGAGAGAAATAGGGAAATATAGAGAGAAAGTGATCATTATATAACCGAGAAGTGTATACTCAAAGAACCATTACTCCCCGGCTAGCCTGAGGAAGAACTCAAATAAGAATTCATCTTTCCTTGCAATAATTCTGAACTAAAATTGTTATCATTGCCAATCTTATTTCTCTAATTACTAAACCGTGGCTAGCAGGGTTTAAAGGTTAACCTTAACCATCCACCTTTAAAAATTAGTTGTATTGGGACATCACCCTAACCCAATTTCATCCGAGTTGGGCCAAGCAGTTAGTTTTTGCTCCCCTACAATATATATTAGAATAATAATGTGGATATATATATATATACATACACACACACACTTTAATTTGTGTTACACACACATGTACACACACTTTGTGTTAGAAAAAGATAATTTCATAGTTTCTTTAAATGATTAGGGTTAATGTTCTTTAAAAAAAAATCTAAATAATTTAAGTATACTCTTTTTACAAATTCTTTAATTTGATTTGAAAAAAAATACTAGTTAATTAAATATATATGTACTATTATATACAATTCTTTTTCAAAATTTTCACATACATATTGTACATGTCAATACTAATTATATCTTACTATGAACTAATACATTTTTCATTTCAAAGCAAAAGGCTGAAAGCAAAATATCCAACTTTCGATTTAAAGATGTCCAGATCAACCAAAAGAATATAACACCTAAAATTAAGAAATATAAATTTCTAATATCTTTTTTAAAATAATGAATCACAGATCGTATCAAATTTCTCTTTGTAATAGAAACAAACGTTGCTTTCTCATTCAACTCCCCCCCCCCCCCCCAACTTTCACCACTTTCTTCTCTTTAATCGTTTAATCTCAATCCTATATATAAATAATATCCAAAATCTTCTTAATAAAGTTATAAACTATGACTTTTGTTAAGGGGTGTTGAAGTACATATTCATATTGTTAAGGGGTAATTTAATAGTTCTCATTGAAAGATGACAAAAACTAATAAACAAATATTTCTTTAATTAATTATTGAAACTTTCTTAACTCTTTATAAAATAAACGTCGCTTTCTTATTCACCTTTTCCCCCCACTTTCACCACTTTCTTCTCTTTAATCGTTTAATCTCAATCCTATATATATATATATATATATATATATATATATATATATATATCCAAAATCTTCTTAATAAAGTTATAAATTATAACTTTTGTTAAGGGGGGTGTTGAAGTACATATTCATATCGTTAAGGGGGTAATTTAAAAGTTCTCATTGAAAGATGACAAAAACTAATAAACAAATATTTCTTTAATTAATTATTGAAACTGTCTTAACTCTTTATAAAATAAATGTCACTTTCTTATTCACCTTCCCCCCCCCCCCCCCACACTTTCACCACTTTCTTCTTTTTAATTGTTTAATCTCAATCCTATAAATAATATCCAAAATTTTCTTAATTAAGCTATAAAGCACAACTTTTGCTAAGGGGTATTAAAGTGCACATTCATATAGTTAAATAGGTCTCATTTGAAAACAACAAACTAGTACACAATATTTATTAAGTTGAAACTTTCTTGACTCTTTAAAATAAAATCAATTTGATTTAAAAAAAAAAAAAAAACTCAACCATAACTAAGAGCATTAGCATTGGGAGTTTGCTATTTGCTATTTGCTATTTTATACCATCAAATCACAAAACACATGCATTACTTGACTAAGAGCATTTGTAACAGTGGAGCTAAATAGCTATATAGCTATTTTAGCTCCACCAAAACACAAAAAATCACCTTACAACAGTGGAGGTATAGCTTCTTATTTTTTTAGCTCTCAGCTATAGTGCACATGTATCTATACATGTGCACTGTAGCAAGAAGCTAAAAAATATATATATATATATTTATTAAATTTCTCTCTCTTCTGTTATTAAAAAATATTTTCTATTTTTCTTTCTTTCTCTCTCTCCGGCATCCCTCATCTCTTCTTCTAGATACATGTGCACTGTAGCAAGAAGCTAAAAAATATATATATATATATATTTATTAAATTTCTCTCTCTTCTCTTATTAAAAAATATTTTCTATTTTTCTTTCTTTCTCTCTCTCCGGCATCCCTCATCTCTTCTTCAGCCAGCTCGCCGACAGTGGTGCTCATAACATACAAAAACCCACGAATTAGACACCCAGCCACCAAAGCAACGCCAATCCACCAAACCCGTGGATCATTAAACCCATTCCAACGACCCACCACCGTCACCAATGACAGAACGCCCACCACCACCACCACCACCACCGCCTACAATAAGCGACTCACCACAAACCTGTGCATCCACAAGCACCACAAAACAAACCCATATCACAAATCACAAACCCACATCACAAATCACAAACCCATGGCAGATCAGTTAGAGTAGAGAGAAAGATCACAAACCCATGACACAACCTACAAACATGAGCCGGCGAGGAAGGCGAGAGCTTCGACCAATTCGTCTTTGGCCACGGCACAACCCACAAACTCGCACCGGCACAACCCACAACCCATAGGATCCTTGAGAGCTTCGACGATTTCGTCTCCGGCGCCAACGAGGAAGGTTTCAAGATGGTGATGGGTGGGAAGGAGAGAGCGGCGATGAGATAGAGAGAAGTGAGCGTGGAGAGTGCAGAGGAGAGAAATGAGAAAGTGAGAAGTGAGAGTTAGGCACGGCAACAGATAGACAGAAATAAATTTTTTTTTTTTTTTTTAGAAAGAGAAAGAAAGAAATTAATAAAATAATGTAGTAGATATAGTATTTTATTGTGATGTTTATATTATTTTATTGTGTTAAAAGCTAAAATAGATCCACTACTATAACATGTTTTGTAAAGTGAGTAAGTAAAATAGATAAAGTAACTTTTTGTGGAGCTAAAAATCTAAATTTTTAGCTCCACTGCTGTGGATGCTCTAAGTTTCAATTGCTAAAAAAATTTAATAACTTACTACAATAAGTTTGTACTTATAGAAATTACTATAACTTTTTTTTAGAATACTAAAAATTTTAACACACACACACGAAAAAGAGGGAAAAAAATCTTTAAAAAAACTTAAAAAAACTAACAGTGGTGTATATCCAAAAGAGCCTAGAAATTACTATAACTTGGTTCTAAATTTAAAATCACATATTTTATTCTCTCTCTCTCTCTCTCTCTCTCTCTCTCTCGATTTTAGGTGTCTGTGGTTGTGGTTGAAGATTAGTTTTGGGTGGCTATTTAGGTGATTATGGATCAGCGATTGGGTTGTGGATTGATGGGTTGTGATTTGTGTGGCAGTGGGTTTTGGATCGGTGGTTTGCGATTTGGTTTGATATGGGTTCAAGTGGTGATGACTAAGTTTTAGTGTTGGTGGTTTTTGGGTTTGTTACGGTGGTTGGTGGTTGGTGAACGACGGTATGGTGGTTAGTGGGGGATCCTGATATGGTTGGTGAACGATGGTACATATGATGGTTGTCGGTGTTAAGGACAAGAATTTTTTTTTTTTTTTTTTTTTTTTTTTTTTTTCTATGGCTGAGATTAGCAGTTGTGGGTGGTGTTTGTTGACATTGAGACCAACGATGATTGGCTAAATTTTCTCTATTTTTTTTTTTGTTGGTTTGATATGGCTAAGATGAGTTGATTAATTCTGGGTTTGCAATGGTGGTGATGGTGGTGGTTTTTTTGGTTGTTGCAGTGGAGACTAGTGGTGGGCTTTTTTGTTGTGAGTTTTTTTAGTTGAAGTTATTTTAATGAGTTGTATTTTAAAAATAAAAATTGAAATGTTGTGTGTATTATATAATTGCATAATATAATAGATAAAGTAATTTTTAAAATGGTAAAATAAAACATTTTTTACATACCCAAATGTTAATGATTTAATGCCTTTCAACCCTTGCTAACCAAGCCCATGAACCAATTATTTTTTGTTTTTATAAATAAATAATTTTTATTAAATGATCTTCATTTTATTTATACACATTAAACGCATGGGTGCTATGTGGTATGTGCTGCTGCGCTCGCCACGAACCAGTTCAGAGAAACAGACAACACTAGATGACAAGACAAATTAAATTCATGATATAATGTCATGGTTGGCCACGTGATTGAATAATAAATACTCTGATATGTACATAAATTGCCTGATACACGCCTACCATTGCAAGATCAGAGACTGAGTTTATCAATCAAATCCATGCAAATTAAAGCCGCAGACTTATTAGAATTCAGAGAAAGAGAAAGAAAACTCTGCGTCTTTGTCTCTGTCTCTATCTCTATCTCTGTTTCTTGTTTAGCAGAACAATTTATTTAGTTTTTTATTAGATTTTTTTTATTATTAAAATATACTTATGTTTTAAAAAAATAATAAAAAGTAAAAAAAAAAAAAAAAATCGCTTAATTTCAGTGGTAATAAATTCAGTAATAAAATATAAAACTAACTTTTTCCTTTTTTTTTTTTTAATTTCATTTCAGTCTTCTATTTTTGTTTTTGTTCATTTCAATTATCTAAGTTTCAGATTTATTTAATTAAGGTCTTTCCGTTGACTTTTGTTAAAATTTTTTGAAAAAAAAAATCTAAAAAATAATTTTCAATTATTAATTGAATTTTTTTAATTAAAAAAATTTGGAAAAAAATTTATAAAATTAAAAAATTAACCACAACATATAACAAAAGTTGATGAAAAAATCTTAATTGAATAAACTTAAAAGTTAAAGGACTGAAATGAAAAAAAACAAAATTAAAAAGCTGAAATAAAATCTTAAAAAACTGAGAAAATCAAAATTTTGTATTTTACCATTTTATTTTTTTACAACTTACTCGATAAAAGTTGTTGATTTTGTCATACTCGTTAACATTTTTGTTTTACATTGCATTAAATTATTATAAACATGGCCTCACGTGTTGCACGGATCCGTAAAGAAGCTTCAAAAGTCAAAAATGAACAGACCCAATAAATTTACACATTCACCCTTTGCGTACAAATACACCTAAAGACGGTACGAATACGAAACGAAAGGGATACAAGTGAAGTGGGCCATGGTATAGGGCTATTAAAATACGTACATACGATATTAAATAATGAATATATATCCTTAACCTCGATCACAAGGTATATCCACCACCAGCACCACCCCCAAGTGGCCACGTGAAGTTTCTTTGAGTATAGGGTACTGTAGAAAAGAAGTGGGTCAATAGTACCTTTATGAGTGGGGTCTTTCACAGCCGTCGGTTGCACCTACTGGACTGGACTGGACAAAAAAAGTGTCATTTGTGGTCACAAGTACTGTACCTGCCATTGCCAACTCAACAAAGGAAGGCCCCTGTCTTGCCTCCTCTCGTCCCTTCATTTTGACACTGACAATCCAAGTAAATTTGTACACTCAAAAACGCACGCTTAAGGGCATATTTGCTTAACTATTGGCCCAATGCTGTTACAAAAGTTGCACGACCACTGTCGACAGTATTTTTACAATAAATATAGGTAATTACTTGTTAGAGCATTTCTATTGGCTATTATATATGGTATATGTTAGTGTATTTTATCATCAATGCACAAAAAACTCACTCCATCCAGCCTTCTAAATTTGTAAACTTGTAAACTTTTTACAATACTGCTACAGTACTATATTATATGTAAGATGGTACTGTAACAAGCTTGTATAATTTTTATTAATATTTTATGGTGGTGATGAGTTTTTGAGAGAAAGAGAGGAAGAAAGACAAAAATTAGAGAGAGAAAGAAACATATTTTATTGTGTGTGTGTGTGTGTATATATATATATATATATATATATATATTATTTTAATGTGTTGTATAGGAAAATAAAAAGTTGAGATGTTGGGTATATTGTAAAATGGTATGATATAATTGATAAAGTAGTTTTTTGAAATGGTAAAATAAAATAAGATGACATTTCCAGATGTGAATGCTCTTATTAGTTGTAATTTGAATTTATTACTGAAATTAATTTTTTTTCTTTATTAATAACAACTTGCCATTTAAGATTTATTGTGAAAGTATTGTGCGGTGCCAACTCTAGGAGTTTTTTTTAGGGTGGTTATTATGAAACCTAAATTATACAAAATCTAATAAAAAGAGAATTTCAAACAATGACAAAAAAAATACACACACGTAGTACGATCTTATTTTAAAATCGTTACAAAATAATATCATTATCAGCAATGTAAGTTACATGTTTTTCAAAATTTTAGTTCAATAAAATTTTTCATGGACTTTTCCTTTTTGTTTATAAGGGCATAATATATTGTTAAGGGAACTAAAATTTAAGGAGAAAGTTTGACTACAAATTTAGTTGTAGCTTTAGACTACAAATTTAGTTACTCTCAATAAACAAATTAAAATATCTAAATATTTTTAAAATCTGACTGTTGAATTGAATGTTCTTTATATTTTTAAAACACATGTCAATTTTTTTGTCAATCAAATGTTATTTACTATTTGATCCATAAACTTGTTTTTTATGTATAATTTTAGACTATAAAAACTTAAAATTTAAATATTTTATTGATGACATAACTATTGATCTTTGATTTTATTGAAATTTTGCAAGTATAGAGAATATAAGAAGAAATTGTAATCCAATAGTGGATTTGTCAAAATTCACATCCAATAAAAAAATTATTAAGTAAAGTTGAAGCTTTAGTCTACAACTAAGCTTGTTACCAAACTTTGTCAAAAGTTTAATTATGTTGGGCCTAAAAAAAATATAGGGTGGTCACATGTTTTTTTTGAAGGCAAAAAAGTCATAAATTTTTAAAATTTATATATAATTATTACTAGTCCATGTTAGGGTGATCCTATGACCACCTTGGCTTTAATACAGAACTGCCTATGGTATTGTGAACATATCATTTTTCAAAATAGTATAGACTTTTCTTCATTTTTTTTATACCAATATGCAGCCAAAATGTAAGGGTGTTCACATGTCGAGTCAGGTTTGGGCTAAATTCAAACCCGATTCAATCTTGTTTAGTGGCAGAAAAGAGGACCTGTCATCGACTAAAGAACAGCAACAGATCGAATTAGGTTGAATTTCCATGGGATGAGTTGGTTTCAATCGAAACCAACAGAAGCGAGGGTGATTGAGATTCGAATTCTGATGAATCTTCTCAAAGACTGTGAAATCTCCACCAATTTGGGTGAAGAACTGAATAGAGATGGCAAAGATTCTAAACGATCGAGGCAGAGGTATGAACGAAGATGGAAAAGGTCAATCGAATCAGGTAGATTTGGTTCTTAAAGGAGGAGACTAGCCAAGTGACCCATTGGAATCGGGCTTTAAAGGCACACACCCATCGTCAACTACCACAGTTACTAGATCAGGCAGAGGTCAAGTTGGTTCTTGTCGAGTGGCTATAAGAATGGCAAAATTTGCCCGACCTGTGGGTATTCGACCTAACCCGACCCTAATGGGGTGGGTTTTACCCGATCCACGAAGCAAATGGTAGGTTTGGGTTTTAAAATCTCAACCAGTAGCAAGTGCGGGTATTATGCATCCCCGCCCAAATCTGACCCATATACATATATAATATTAAACTTTCTTAGTATAAATATTTAAAATTTCTCTCAATTTTCATTTTTCTTAACCCTAACTCAACCACCCTCTCCCTCTTCATCTCTCAGCTCTCTCACTCACAAGGCCACAAGCACAACTCTCTGACTCTCTTATCTTTGATTCTTCCTCGCCCATCTCGCATAATCCTCTCATCCCTTGCCCATCTCACACAACCCATATGGCCATATCCCTCACCTATCTTGCATTGATACCCTACCAATCACCCACCCTCTCACAGCCTCACTCAGCCACCCTTCCATGGCCTCATGGCCTCGCTCAGCCTTACAGCCTCACGATCTCACTCCCTGGTAAAGTGCAAGAAGATGATCAACGGTGTCAATAGAGACAAGGATGGGGATAGGCCAAGAATGTATTGACCCCTTGTGATGAATTAATTGATTAATTAGATAAGTTTATTAATTAATCAAATTAACATGCAACATACGTGGCAGTACAAACAAATCACCAACTAAAATAAAATGCAGTGGAAAATAAAGTTGACAAGGTGATTTGTTTACGAATGGGGAAAACCTCCAAGACAAACACCCCACCGAGTGATTTTAAGGTCACCACTCTTGAGAATTCACTATTATCACAACAAGCGGTTACAAATAAAGGAATCCTAGTACCTTATACCAACCTACATTTGAACCCTTACCCCAATACCCAATTGGACTTGTTCTGTAATAACAATCTCTCCTTTTAATGCACGACTCCTAGTACATAACTAACCAATAGATGCGCGGATCCCAGTACGCGACTTAATCACCAACTTGAGAATGATGTTGGCTACAAAATTCTTTAGTTCATCACACAATGAAGATCACGAAACTCCTTGGTCACAAAACCTTACGGTGTATAAACACAGCAGCTTCTTCAAGAGAAAGATGAACTAGGGCATATGTCTCCAGTTCACAATATGCTTGTGAAGAACTTTTGCATTGATGTGCATTAGCTGTTATGACCCTCAAAACAATCTTTATATATGTTTAGGGTTGTGAGAAAAGAAAGCTCAAACATCTATTCACAGATTGGATAAAAATCAGAACTAGAAAACTGACTTTCTTAAATCTTGATAGATACCCTATCTGTCGAGCAGTTGTCAAGATTCGGGCTTAAACAGCTTATTAAACCTCAATAGATACTAGCTGTCTAGATTTAAAAACCAACACTACATCATTTGATTCTTGGACAGATCTGCATGGCTTTAACACTTGAACTTGAAACATTGTTCCTTGAAGCATTAAACACATCCTAGATTTATCCAAATACAAGTAAAGTGTATTTTGTCAAATGATTGACCAATTCTATATTGACATATGTTCCTAACATAAATCACATATGTCCTAACAGATGGGATGATCAGTTTCGATGAGTTCTCTCCAAGACTTGATGGACCCTCCCCCTCCCAAACAAGTTACTTTTTAATATTTCTTTTTTCTTTTCTCTTTTTCCTTTTTGTTTGTTTTTCCTCTTCTTGATTCACTAATCTAAATCTAATCTGGATTTTTCTTAAAAGAAAAAAAGAAAAATCTAATTTGGGTTGTTTTTCTTTTATGTTTGGTTGGAGATTTATATTTTATAACTTGTTGTTGATTGGTAATGGTAAAGATTTGTGAATATTTTGAGGTCCATGATATATATTATATTAGGCCACGAATTAGGCCTTGAAGTGCCATGGTGGGGCGGGGCGAGTTTGGGGGGTAAAAAAACGCATTTAGTAAATAAGGCAAGTTCAGGTTTCATGGGGCAGGTGGAGGGTTGGGTTTGGGTTTAAAGAAACCCACCCCAAACCCGACATGTTGCCATTCCTAAGTGGTTAGAGTTGGGCAAGTCTATGGACAACCCTAGTCAAAGGTTTGAATTTTTTTATTTTCAATGGAGTGTAGTATCTTATTTACTTATATAAAGATTTTTAAAACTTTATTTTAAGTATTACGATATTTTTGTCTATTTTGTGTAAATCAACAAAATAATAATAATAATAATAATAATAAATAAATAAAAAAGATGTGCACTTGGTACAAAACTCATCCAAAACATATGTGAAAGGTTTGATTGTGTATGTACAACAAAAGATCGGATGACTTTGCTCTTATGGCCTGTTTGGGAGTTTAGAGAGGGAGGAGAGTAGAGGGGAGTAGAGGGGAGGGGAGTAGTGGGGAGGAGAGTAGAGGAGAATGATTACCCTCCACCTTGTTTGGATGTTTTTATAATTAGTAAGGGGGAAGGGAGTAATTAGCCATTCCTTTTGTTTTTAACATTGTAATTTTATAAATATAATAAGGGTAAATTAGGTAATTTACTTTATAAATAATTTTATGTGCTCCACTCTCCCTCCAAATCTCTCCAATTTGGGGGAATTAAAAATGAGGGGGTTGGAGGTAGTTGAAACCCCTCCAAACCCCTCCAAATCCCTCCCCCTCCTTCCTTAAAAAACTCCCAAACAAGGTAATTGAATTATTCCCCTTCCCTCTACTCTACTCCCCCTCCTTTTTTAAACATCCAAACATGCCATTAGAGAGTGGTTAAATATTTGACATCATCAATATTCGATGTGTGTTTTTTTTTAGGAAAAATGTGTAGGGGGATGGGGCGACCCCTATGCGCCCAAAGCAATCAAAAAGAAGATGGACACCAATGTGCTTATTAGTGATGTGAGACACTCGAACTCAAGACCAAGGTCTTGTGCTAGTGTGAGTGTGTGTGTCACAAACACTTTGCTCTTTGCTACTTATCTCACATTGATTAGGAGTGAAATCACTTATGTGTTTATACTTTATAAGCCTATGCCCATCTCTATTGGTGAAAATGTTATGCATGTTATTTTATCCTCTCTAGCTTAAAGAAACAAACCGCACCTTTTGTAGCCCTAATACCCAAGAGAGGGAGGGAGAAGCCTTGAAAAAATAATAATGTACAGGCCTATTAGTATTTACAGTGTGAGATACAAGGAATTACTGCCTCATATCATATCATAAGATATGTAATGACTTTTTTTTCCTGATAAATTAATTCTAAATAGTATCTTGGTGGCCTTCAAAATAATGACCTATGCGAACAAAAGGCTAAGAGGAAAGTTACCAAGTACGACCCTTAAATTAGATATGAGTAAGGCTTATAAAATGATGAAATAAAAATTACCAACATAAATCAGGAAGAATATGGGATTTTCAATATAGATGGGTGAACTTGATTCTTTAGTGCATAATGACTATGACCTACTATGCACTAATAAAAAGGGATCCTAAGGGTCATATAGTCCCATATAGATGGCTTCGACAAGAAGATCCTTTATTCCTTATCTCTTTTTGGTGGGTGCAGAAGGATTTACAGCATTGTTGACACAAGGGAAAAGAGACCAAGAAATCTATAGTATTACCATAAGCAACCGAGGAAAAATAAGGGATTTTTTTTGCAAGGGAAAAAGAGGGAATTGCCTGCCATTAAACAAAAAGGCATGGATGATGTAAAAATGAGCTCCATTATCAACAACAACAAAAAAAAGTTAGGGAGGAAAATAATTGAAACAAAGAACTTCATCAATGAATTCACATTCTAACCTATCAATCTATCATAAACTCTTTTTAAGGTCACCGTCAAAAGCTTCAAATTCATAAAACTTCACGGGTCATTATTTAAGAAAGTGATGGACTATTTCAGTATTTCTTGACTAAATGGTAACATTATTAGTCGATCTTGAACTAGATACAAGAGCTGCTTGATATAGAGAGAACTCCGAGACAAGATTGGTCACTTGCACCAAGCAATAATTGTTATGACAAGCTTGCAAGTGGTATTGCGTAAGCCAATGGGTCAATATCCAATAATGAAAGCATTGAAAGATAGATAGATATATTAATTAATTAGGGACCACAAAAGTTGGGGATTAAAGAAATTAGAGTCCAGTTCATATAGTCAGGAATTTTTCTGTGATATGTCTGATAGTAAAACTTAACAAATGATGAGACAGGAAAAAATAAGGAGAAAAATTTTAAAAATAAGGTACACATCATTTGAAAAAACAAAATAGGAGGGCCAAGCTACTTCGATGTCTGGCTAAAAGTAATATGCTATTCAATTTTCAAAATCAGAGAAGAAGTAGAATCACACAAACTTGGAAGGAGATTTTTTTTTTTTCTTTTTCTTTTTCTTTTTGATGAAAGGAAGTGGATTCCTTTGTTTGAAAAAGAGGTCTAGCATGCTATGAGGCAGTGTTTTAGCTTTTATATTATGAAAAATGAATTGACTGATTTGTATTGAAATAACTAAAAGTGTCCTCTACAATGGTGGCAATCTCCCAAGGGCCACATGGATTGTTCAAAGCATATGCTTATAAAGAGCTTGCGAATATAAGTTTATAATAAAAACAAAAATCAAAAAGCATTTGAAAATGAAAGTTCAGCTCCACTTTGGTTTGGTAGATCAAAAGATTTTTTTTTTTTTTTAATTTTTTACCAACACCAACTCTTAATAACAATTACAAGTTTCATATTCCTATTGATAGGATGCACAAAAAACTCCTCTTAATTGAACAATTTTTTTTTAAAAAATGATGTTATTTTTATAAAATTTATATTGATGTCTCTTGCAATTTTTAGATGGAGTAGAGTTATTTATAATTGATTTAGGTTTATAAATGAATTTGTTTATCTTTATGTTTTTACCTAATTTTCTATACAACCGCAATACTAAAATCGTACATCCCATCTTTTGTGTTAATACTGACTTTAAAAAAAGCTTATTAAAGGTAACACAAGACTCATTGTTTTCCAAGTAGTTGACAGGTTCCTATTGCCGCACACAAAAGGACAACTTTTATTACTACCCTTTTCACACTATAAACAGGCTATAGAAAAAATGAGCTTGAGGCCAATAAGGTTATAGCATTTTTCTTTGAGGAAGTAATAGGATTAGTATCTCACTAAATAACAATAATTTATTTATATTTTTGCATAATTCATTATACTTGCAATTGTTTGTCAAGACACCGGGCATGCCATGGCTCTGGCCGCGTGCCCACACTAGGTTGCCATGACTAAGGTAGCATGCATGCATGCATGCCAGGGCCTTGACTGCATGTCAATGTAGGGTTGTTATGGACTTTTCCTACAAGTCATTCTGAAATCCTATATGCGCGTGCATGCTCAAAGTATGCATACACATCTTCCTCAACATGCTCGTATACTTAGGGTTCCTGTAGGTTTTTCTTTCACCAAAACATCCTCCATATGTTTTTAAACTAGTAAAAAAAAAATTGCAATTGTTTAAATCTAGAAGAATCGACAAATAGATGAAGTATATGCATCTGAGACACTAATTCTGGGAAATCTAATATACAATATAGTATAAATACTTTACTTAATTAATATATAATTAAATATTTCAATTACTTATTTTACTAACTTTTAGTTTGTTTCTAAAAAGAATAAACTTTTAGTTTAAAAGATTAATGACAATTGTTAAAAGCCATAAAATATGACTAGACCCACAGACATACACATAATATATATTAGGGCTGTCCAACCCACTCGGCCACCTGCCCAACCCGCCCAAACCGCCCGTACCCGACCTGCTTCCACCCGATCCGACTGCTCCGGTGGTTGGACGAGGGTCCCGTTCTCCAAAAACCGACCCCGACTGGTCGGTTTCGAGTCCTCTCCTTCAAAACCCGCGAAACCCGACCCGCCCAAAGAGTATGAACGTTCTGCGAATGCTCCAGCCTTCCGACGAGATTCGAGGAGATCCAAGTTAATTTCCGGCGAGATTCGAGGAGATCCAAGCTAATTTTGGTGAGATCTCAACCATATTTGGTGAGATCCGGCGAGATTCGAGGCGATCCAAGCTTATTTCGGTGATTTTCGATGCAAATGAACTGAGTTTTTGCAAATTCCGGCGAGTGTTTTGAAGATTCCGGCGACGTTTGCAGAATCCGGCAATCCTCTGAACCAACCGAACCGACTGAAAACTACCCAAACCCAAAACCGACTCAACCGATTGACGTCAGCGGTCGGTTTCGGGTCCCTCCGCCTTCCAACCGACGCCGGCGGGTCGGGTCCGGGCTGGGTCGAAAACCGACCCAGCCCGACCCGTGGACAGCCCTAATATATATAATATATTAAAGCAAAAGTTGAAAGAAAGTTGAATCAAGAATCTCAAATTAGATTTCTAAACTTTAAGTTTGTGCTAAGTGTCATTCTAACTGTCCTATTATTTGATACCAAGTGTCTCCATATTTTCTTCTCAAAGAAAAAAAAAAAGTATCTCTATTCTTTAAACACACTTCAATTTCATGCAAGGTATCATTCCAATTATACTTAAATTATATTTCAATTATGTTTACATGCAAATTCATGTATTTCAATTTGGAAAATATGAAAAAGCCTTATTTTGAATTTATTATAATTTTATGTAATACTATGAATGTGTATAGTCTATTACTTATTACGTATTATATATGTAAAAATGTTATGTGTGTCTTTGTGTTTTGCAACCCTACATATGCATGATTATAAGCTCTAATATAATTAAAGAATACCGCTATATCCCATTATATATTAGATAGATTCGGATACAACTACCAGTTTAAAGTATCCATTTCTTCTTGTCTTGATATTAATTTAAAAGAATGGGCCGGAAAGCTTATCAATTTAAAAAAAAAATATTCTTGAATTATTTAAGAGTTGAATCATAAACTTAAAAAAAATTAGCAAATGATAATATATGCCTTAAAGCATTATAAATCGATATGAAATTTAAACAAAAAATCTTAAATACTTTCAAATTTCTGGTTTTGTACCTCCACATTTTATTCAAGCAAAGGGGGAAAAAAACAATAATTTTTCTATCCAAGTACAAATTCATTTCATGTCACAAAAGGGCTTAGATTAATTTAATTAGTTAATTTGCATGTACCAAAAAATAAAAAACTATTTGCAGTAGTTTTGACATGATGGTAAACCCTTTTTTTTGGTTGAGAAAGGCATGATGGTAACTTACAACCACAAAGAAAAGGACATCTTGTATTAATTCCTTATTTTTAAAGACGCATGCACACAGATTGGTATTTCATTTGGTTTCTTATGTAAGCAAATACTTTTTTTCTTTTTTTTTTTCTTTTTTTTTTGGGGAGTCAGAAAGCGAAGAAGACTCGTCGATAGTTTGGATAAGAAGCGTAGTCTGATTTCATGCACGAAAATGGCTCACAGATTGACTAATGCATTTGGGTGATTTTGACATGTAATTAATTAAGCCTATATGCCCATCCCCAATACCCGTTACTGTTATTCTTAGTCATAGATGGCTATGCCAATGAATCAGCCCCATTTCACAGATTAGGTCCAATAAAAAGTCCAATTGATTATTCTTGACAATCCAAACAAGGCCCAACTCTATTAAATTCTAAATCCACATGGGCACATCCCAATCTCAGCTCAAGCAATTTCTCTCCATATAATCTCTTTTTGTCAAAATATGATTTTGCTCTCAAAGTTATGTCTTAGCTTTCCATTTCTTCCCAAAACCATCTTCTTTCCTTTTTTTAATTGGGTTTGAAAAGAACAATTATTATGGAGCGGACGCAATTGATTCAAATCTATTATATTCATTCTCAAAAAATTATATATATATATATATATATATATATATATATATATATTATAGATAAGGATTATGTTAATTAACGGGTGTTCTTAGGACAATTATTTATAAATTATTTTAGGAAAGTTTATACATCATTTTCATGAAAAATACAAAAAGTCTTCAAAACAATTAATTGTTTGTTTTTTCTTTTTCCATAAAAAATTTCTAAAAATATTTTTTAAATCAATGCTCTTAAGGCCCCCATTAACATGACTTTTAAATATAGGAAATATATTATAAAAGAAATAGAAGAAGAGAGAGAATGGGAGGAGACCTCATAAGCGCGAGCCCAAAACCCACCCAAAAAGAGTACTAAACTCCCAAGATAACTTGTTTCTAAATAAAGAAGAAGCAAAAACTCCCGAGATAACTTAAGCACTTCTAAAACTAACTTACAACTCCCACCTAATGAATTGTTTCAAAAAAAATTTGAGATTTCAATTTAGCTATTGAAGTTTAAAAATAGGTTAATGTTTCCCTTACCTTACCATTACCAAAAGTTTAAGTGAGGAGATGTTACACCATACAAGGCTAAGACGGGCCTAAAATATATATATATATATATATATATATATATATATATATATATATATTTTGGTACAAGCGTCTCTATACATTGATGGCTAATAAATCATTTTATGATAATTTTACTAAAATTTAATCATAAGCACAAGCCCAAAACCCACCCAAAAAGAGTACTAAACTCCCAAGATAACTTGTTTCTAAATAAAGAAGAAGCAAAAACTCCCAGGATAACTTAAACACTTCTAAAACTAACTTACAACTCCCACCTAATGAATTGTTTCAGAAAAAAAAATAAAAATTTGAGATTTCAATTTAGCTATTGAAGTTTAAAGAATAGGTTAATGTTACCCTTACCTTACCATTACCAAAAGTTTAAGTGGCGAGAGGTTACCCCATACCAAGGCTAGGGCAAGCCTAAAATAAAAAAGTTTTTTTGGGTACAAGTGTCTCTATACATTGATGGCTAATAAATCATTTTATGATAATTTTACTAAAATTTAATCAAGGTGAGGCTTAGCAACAGGAAAGTTTACTCCTTTTTTCATAAATGAAAAGTTTCTTTTTGTCAAAGTTTCTAATAATTAGATAGTACATATCCTTGAAACTTATATATATATATGAGATTTTTTTTTTTTTTTGAAAAATAATTACAACATGCTGCTAATTTCGTAAGTCGAACCTTTTCCCCCTAGATCCGCAAGCACTTTGTACATGTGGAGGTGTCACTTTAGCTACAAGGCCTTTAACATATATGAGTTGGGTTTAAGTTACACTTGGCGTAACTTTTGTAAAGTCACACATTTTTTACACCGTAGATTTTTAAAATATCTAACAGTTGAAAAAACATCATTAAATGTTATTCATTTTCCCCTCATAACCTAATTAATACTATAATTTTTTCTCTCTTCCCATACTTTTTTTTTTTCCTTTTTCTTTCTACTCGTAGAGCACAATATCATTTTTTTTCTTTCTTTCTAGTAGTTAAAGAGCACTATATAGTTTTGGTGTGGATAGAAACTTCAGTATGAGTTTTGAATTTGATATGTTTTGTTACTTTTGTACAAGACTTTGCTTTATTTCTATGGCTAACAAGCAGCACATGCATAGTTTTTGCATGCTGGTATGAGTTTTAGATACACTATATTAATTAAAAAATCATACTAAACTTTTTGTTGCGTGTCTATGCCAACAATGAAACTATGAGATGGGTTATAATAACCTAAAAGAAATAAATACAAGAAGCCTACTAATATTTATATAACTTGTGTAAAGTTGTGATTTACAACTATATTTTATGTTGACTTTACTCCATGACAAAAAGTGTTGTATTTGCTTTAATTTGTTCCTTGTATTTTCTGGGATTTTATTGTATTGGGTTTAGTATTAACTTGGTGAAAAATTGAGCATAAAATGAAGAATTAGTGGATTTCACGACTATCTCACTAGAAGCTAACCCGCGAAAGAGCCATGTGAGAAGCACATGCTAGAAGCTGAAGAATCGTGCCAGCCTGGAGGATTTTGCGAGTATCTCGCGGGTAAGGCTTTCTCACGAGATACTCGCAAAACTCTCTGCTTGAAGGATTTTTTAAGTGTAACTTTCTCACCTTTCACCCACACTATATATACCTTCATTATCCACAAAGTTAGGAGATGTCATTCAGAGAAAAAAAACCCTAGATAGGTTTTTTACAACACACACACCCATCTTTTAGAGAGAGAGCTACCCATCGTTAGTGAGAAATCATTATAGCCTCTTCTCCTTCCCTCTCCCATTGCCATACCTTGAGAGGAGATTTGTACCCAAACACAACCCACACCTTTTCAAAGTGTAGAGAGTATTTTGGAGCTTGGGAAGTTTTGGGGATTTGCCAAAAGAATCTGGTGAGGCTTGGCGGATGAAATCGGGCGTATTGCGGAATCTAGAAAACTAGAGAAGACATGACTCCGTAAAGTCCGTTGGTAGCAGAAGTTTTAAGGGCTCAAGTACATTGGGTAGACTAGGCTTGGAGGGTTTTTTGTTATTCGTGTACTCCAACTTTATTCTCTAGTGGATCGATTACCGCTTGGAAGGCGGCGGAGAGGTTTTTCACCGAATTCTTCGGTTTCCTCTTCGATAACACATTGACGTGTTATCTTGTGTTTACATCCTTCTTCCCTTACTCTTGTACTTTAGTTTTATTGTTTGTTGTTCATGTTTATGCACTAGAGTAGTATCGGTTGTTTGCGCTTCATTTACTCTTGTTTTTGCACTTAGATAAGTTAGAGTAAAATCAACCGAGCAGTATTTTATTAATTTGGGGTCTAAACAAGCTCTTATGTTTTAATGCAAATCCGAGCTTTCAATTGGTATCAGAGCGGGTGCACTTGTTGTGGTTTCATTACCTAAGTGCGATCCAGGACCCTTTTGTGATGGATCGGTCACAATCTCTCAATGCTCCGCCATACTTTGATGGGAGCAACTATTGCTTTCTGGAAAGTCCGTATGAGGACATTCCTTTGCTCTATAGATGAGTTCGTATAGGATTCCGTTGAGCATGGGTATGTTAGACCCACAACAGCAAAGTCCGAATGGGACAAGGCATCTCTTGCTTTAGCAAATGCCAATAGCAAAGCAATTAACGCTACCTTTTGTAGTGTGCCTACCGATGAATTTCACAGGATATCGTATGTGAAGACCGCCAAGGAAGCTTGGACGATTCTTGAGACTACCTATGAAGGTACCAAGAAAGTCAAAGACACAAAACTCCAAATGCTTACCACTCGATTTGAAGAGTTTAAGATGAGTGACGATGAGTCATTTGATTCATTCTATGGGAAGCTGAACGAAATCGTGATTGCCAAGCTCAATCTCGGTGAAAAGATTGAGGATGCTAAGGTGGTGAGAAAGATCTTGAGGTCCTTACCGGAGAGCTACCGTGCGAAGGTTACTGCTATAAAAGAAAGCAAAGATTTGATGAGATCAAGATTCAAGAGCTAATTGGATCTCTCTAAACATATGAACTTGGATTGCCTTCTCACAAGCCAAGCAAATCACTTGCACTCAAAACCATCAATGAGAGAATGGACGACTCTTCCGAAGAAGATGATGTGAAGAAAGAAGTAGCATTCCTTGTAAAAAACTTCCGAAAATTTCTAAAGATGAAGAATAGTGGGAAATCTTTCAGCAAAGGAAAGTTTTCATCATCCAAAGGTGGTAGGAAGGAGTTCAAGAAGATAGATGGGAAGGACTCTCAATCCCCCCAAGGAGTTGTGTGCTTTGAATGCAATGGTCATGGACACATCAAGAAAGAATGTCTCAACTACTTGAGAGGGAAGGGTAAGGTGTTTGCCACTACTCTTAGTGACTTCGAAAGCTCAAATTCAGACACAGAAGAAGAGTGTGACAGTGACAGGGACTATAGGGCCTTCATGACAATTACCTCCGTTGAATCTAAGGATGATTTGAGCAATTTGGTAAATGAACTTGGTGAGCATTCCGAGGGTGAGGAAGTTGAAGAATCGGAAGTTGAAGATGTATGCCAAACTGAAGGTGAGAGCAACCTTTAAGAAGTATATGATTATTTGCTAGAAGACTGTGGAAAATATGTCATGGTTGCGAACCATGCTGTGAGAAAGATGAAGAAGAGCATAAGTGTACTCTTATGCAACTTAAAGAGGCAAAATGTGAAGTAGAAGGACTCAAGGGAGAGCTGGTTGAAGTTTACTCTAAGATCAAGTTTCTTAAGCTTGAAATAATCCAAGCTAATGTCAAGGTTGAGCGTATCTCCACCAAGAAACTTGACAATGTGTTGTCCTCACAAAAATCCTTACATGACAAGACCGGTTTGGGTTATACCGGAGAAGGAAGCTCTAGCAGCAAACCTAAGAAGGAAGTGAGGTTTGTATCAGCCAAGAGTATTAAGAAACTTAAAGAAGTGACGCCTGAGATTGAGACCCCTGTTGCTGAGAAGAGAACTACTAGTGTAAAGCCAAAAGATAAAGGGAAGTCATTACCCAAAAATCAGAGGGGGCCTCAAGTGAAGCACGTGTGTCATCATTGTGGCGTTCAAGGGCACACAAGACCCAATTGTTTCAAGCTTCATACACCCAAGAAAGCTAATTCCATGCGTGGCCAAGAAAGTTCAAAGAAGAGACCAAAGGGAATACAATCTAAGAGAGAAAATGAAGGATATCTCATTGGAGATGTCATGGAAATGCTGAAGAACATCTCTCTATGCCTTTTTAGTTTCACTCCGAGGTTGGAAAGCTATGTTGGTTGTGCACCTCCATCCAAAGCTCTCACCCAAATCACTCGAAAAGTGTGGGTGAAGAAGGGTACCTATGCATGATTATTTCCTATGCATAGGTTTTAATACTTTCGATGTTTAGGGTCATAGGTGCATGCATCATGTCATGAAAAATCTCCTTGTGTCATTGCTTCCGATTCATAGCATGTTTCTTTTGCTAGCTGCATTTTATTCTTTTTTTTTGTTGATCTTACTTTTCCTGTTATGTTTTTTAGCGTGTTGAAAAATTCAAAAACTCATAAAAATTGAAAAATCTCTAAAAAGTTTGATCGCTTGTGTTGTGCATATTACATGTGAGTTTGGCCTAGTACCTTCATACTAATGGCGTAGTGCATTTATGAGTTTAGCTTATTTTGTATGCACATCTATCTTTGTGGGAAAAATCTTAAAATCTATGTGTGATTGTTGTAAATCGATCTTCAAGCTTGTCATGAATGACTAGTCAATAGTCTTGTTGGTCTTGATTCATACATAGACTTATGCCTATATCTTTTCCTACGCTTTTATGTTTTTGCTATAGAGCTCAACAAATATAAATCTCAAAATGAAAAGAGATATTGAGCTGCAAAAGTCGTCGCACATTCTAGTATTTGACTAAGAAAAAGGAAAAGCGACTTGTATCAAAATGTATGGTGTCTCAAAAAGCCAAAGGCTTACTCACAAAGTTGAAATATCAAAAAGTTCAGGCATCGATCTCAAAATGAGATGTACTTTGTTCAAAATGATCAAATGTTATGATTTGTAAAGAAGCCAAATGAAAAGCTTCAAAGAAGCGTAATTATTTTCTTGTGAGAGATCATATATGTTCATTTCTATAATTGAGATAGTCCACTTGACTTAGTACTAGTTGTGTATGACTTGATTGAATTGATCATTGAAGCCTCACTCTAGATTAAGGACTATTCCACATTTGATACTCACACACGATACACAAGACTTTGTTCAATGAATGCTTATTTCATTTGTGTGATTGTACATGATCAAATGTGATGTGTTGCCCAATTGCTTGTCGATCAAACCCAAAAAGATTTTTGAGTATTTTTATATGTTTTTGAAAGTGTTTTTGTACTTTCGTGCTTTAAGTTTTTGTTCAAAATGCATTTTTGTGTTGTTCTTCAAAAACTGGTTCAGAGGCATTTTTGCGAGAATCTCGAGACTAAGAACTTCCCGCGAAAAGAGGTTAAGGGAAATCTAAAAATCTCATTTTTCATACAAAGAGTATCGCAACTATATCGTGACTATTTCGCAACCAAGCTCTTCCTGCGAAATGTTTTTTAGGCAAAAACTGGAAAGCACAATTTCAGATAGAGACTTTTGCGAATGTATCGCGACTGTTTCGCGACAAAAAGCTACCCGCGAAAGTGTTTGTGCCTCAGTGGTGTTTTTCACAAGTAATTTCGCGACTTTCTAACTCGCGAAAAACGCATGTTTTTAGTTTTATAAGACTAATGTGACTGAGTTTTTAAAACACTCTTTATTTCCCTTGCACTGCCTCTCTCGAACCTCTTTCAACCCAAATCTTATTTTCTCTCAAAACCCCATCTTTTTCAAGATTGTTTTTTGCAAAATAAACTTCAAAGTATGTTTTCTAAAACATTATTTTCATTTCTGTCTTAGATTATGTAGAAAATATCTTAGGGTTATAAATTTTGGGGATTTTTGAAACAAGGGTTGGGTTCATGACTTTTAAGTAAATTTTTTTCAATATTTTGATTGGGCCAAGTCCCATTTGGTTTGTGTGTATCTATGTTGGCCCCCTGTGGCATTCTAAACATGTATCTAGGCATATTTTCATGTGTTCATGCATTGCCCATATGTGTAGAACAGTGTTGCATGTTAAGTGTTTGACAAAATGTTCAAGTGACATTTTTGTGTTGTTTGGACTCAAATGAGTTCTAATGTTTGGGTTTACCCTTGATTAAATCTGCTTGACATGTTTTGATCATTGGATGTGTGTTTTACACACTTTGCCCAATTTGTGCCTCTATGCCATGCCATGTATCACCTAGGCACACTCCGTGCATCAACTCATGCACTCACATGCACAGTTGATATATTCTTGCATTTTGTTAGTGTTTACATGGTTTAGCACTTAGAGCATGTAGTTTTAACACTGTTATGTTCTATTTTAAGTATTTGTGCTTATTTTTTTTGGACTAACTTGAATCTAATCAAGTTTTGTCGTCTGTTTTGTGTTTCTGCATTCTCTTTGTGTGTTCTGTGTCTATTTATGCAGATGTCTCCCACCAAGCATGTTGCTTCCGAGAAATCCTCCAAGCATGCTTGCACGGATTCTAACAACTTCAAATATGTTGAGGCAGATATGGCTTATAATGACTGCTACAAGCAAGCTACAATAATTATGGAGAGAATTATCCAATTAGATACCCTTGAAGACACTTTCATTCTCGATTTGTTCAAGGAGAGGACATGGACGAAGCTGTTAACTCCGAGTGGAAATGTGTACTCATAAATCATTAAAAAGTTCTTTTCCAAAGCTAATGTAGACGGAGACCATATTAACTGCTGGGTGAGACACAAGGAATTTGTGATTACAAGAGATTCAATCCAAGATTTCCATGAAGTTCGTCCTCCTTCTTAGTTGGTTACCGTGCAATACAATGATCGTTTGGAATCCATTAAGGAAATGGTAAAAATTCTTGGTGGTACACCAACCAAGAGGTCTATGAACACAATTCCATTCAGTCCGGAAATGAGGGCTCTTGCTTATGTGATGATCCATAATTTGTATCCGATCACCAACTTGACGACATTGTCCGCTGCAAGGACAATCTTCTTGTACGATCTCTTCATTCGCAAAGAGATTGATATTTGTAGACACATCTTCCACCTCTTGACCAAAAGCATTGAGAAGCGGAACTCCAGAATAGTCATTCCATTTCCCTTTCTCATTATGGGTCTCATTGCAAAGGCAAAGCTTAAACTTTCGAGCGATCTCACTATTGTGCATAGAGATTACCCCATTGGTGCACACATAGTGACTCGAAGCACAGCTCACATTAAAGGATCAAAGATTGGCACTTTTCAAATTCCAAGGGTTGCTGTTGAAGAAGACGGTGGAGACACGGAGGATGAGATTGACAGATTTACTTCTGCTCTAGAGAATTCTGCACAACCATCTTCCCAAGCACAACCACGAGGATTCGATCATCTTAATCGACTTCTTACTACGGTAGAACAAATATATGGCATGCTCGAGTCTCATGTGCAGCACATCGCGGATCAATTTGCTTACATCCAAGGCCAAATCACTGCATTATCATCTCAGATTGAGAATATGGCTGTGGTGCAAGGATCCAATTAAGAATTTGAGCAATTCTAACTCATTTGGCCATTCCGGTTAAAAAGGGGGAGAAAATTTTGAGGGGGAGTTGCACATTTTTAGGGGGAGTATAGCGTAGCACATGCACTTCATAGATATTTTTTTTGGTGGTTTAGTTTTTTACTTTCTTTTGCCATAGTCTAGAACGCTTTTATTTACATTGCTTTCTTTTAAAGCTTTAAGTACTTTGGTTTAATTCCAGTTTAATGTTCAGTACTTTGTGTTTATCTCATTGCTTTGTAGTATTTTTTTGTACGTTAGTTTATCTTAAGTACTACACTCTTGTGCCCTTGTTGGATCTTGTATCTTTAATGCAAATTCCTTTTGTGTTTGCATTGGTTGTGTGTTGGACATGCATATATCATTTTCCATTGTGCTTTATTGGTTGCATGTTCTGATGATCATTTGCTTTGCTACATGATCATTGTAGTCGTTTCCATATGATTGTTTGGTGTATGATCAAGTTGCTCATATATTTCACATCATGTTTACTTGATCGCATTTTACTTGTTATTCTATGCTTGTCCTTTTATTACTTGATTTACCTTGAGGGTCTAATGTGTTTTGTGCAAGTGTTTTAAGTTACAAGTATATATGTTCCAAGTGATTCATAGCTTCTAGATTTAGGTGTGAGTGAGTTTTGCCATTATTTCCAAACTCACGTTTAAGTCTAGAGTCTGTTATAGGGTGTTTTGTCACGTAATAGCTAAATGGGAAGATTGTAAAGTTGTGATTCACAACTATGTTTTATGTTGGTTTTATTCCATGACAAAAAGTGTTACTTTGAGGGTCTAATGTGTTTTGTGCAAGTGTTTCAAGTTACAGGCATATATGTTCCAAGTGCTTCATAGCTTCTAGATTTAGGTGTGAGTGAGTTTTGCCACTGTTTCCAAACTCACGTTTAAGTCTAGAGTCTATTATAGGGTGTTTTATCACGGAATGGTCAAAGGGGGAGATTGTAAAGTTGTGATTCACAACTATGTTTTATGTTGACTTTATTCCATGACAAAAAATGTTGTATTTGTTTTAATTTGTTCTTTGTATTTTGTGGGATTTTATTGTATTGGGTTTAGTATTTAGTTGGTGAATAATCGAGCATCAAATGAAGAATCAGTGGATTTCGCGACTGTCTCGCTAGAAGCTAACCTATGAAAGAGCCACGTGAGAAGCACATGCTGGAAGCTAAAGAGTCGTGCCAGCCAAGAGAATTTCGCAAATGTCTCGCTGGTAAAGCCTTCCCGCGAGATACCCGCCAAACTTTTTGCCTGAAGGATTTTTAAGTGTGACTTTCTTACCCTTCACCCACACTATATATACCCACATTACCCACAAAGTTAGGAGAGACCATTCAGAGAGAAAAACCCTAGATAGGTTTTCTACAACACACACACCCATCTTTTAGAGAGAGAGCTACCCATCTTTAGTGAGAAATCATTGTAGTCTCTTCTCCTTCCCTCTTCCATTACCATATCTTGAGAGGAGATTTGTACCCAAACACAACTCACATCCTTTCAGAGTGTAGAGAGTGTTTTGGAACTTGGGAAGTTTTGGGGATTTGTCAAAAGAAGCCGGTGAGGCTTGGCGGATGCAATCGGGCGTATTGCGGGATCCGAAAAGCTAGAGAAGACATGACTCCGTGAAGTCCGTTGGTAGCAAGAGCTTGGAGGGCTCAAGCACATTGGGTAAACTAGGCTTGGAGGGTCTTTTGTTATTTGTGTACTCCAACTTTATTCTCTAGTGGATCGATTACCGCTTGGAGGGCGGCGAAGAGGTTTTTCGCCGAATTCTTCGGTTTCTTCTTCAATAATACATCGACGTGTTATCTTGTGTTTGCATTCTTCTTCCCTTGCTCTTATGCTTTACTTTTATTGTTTGTTGTTCATATTTATGCACTAGAGTAGTATCTATTGTTTGCGCTTCATTTACTCTTGTTTCTGCACTTAGATAAGTTAGAGTAAAATTAATTGAGCCGTATTTTAGTAATTTGGGGCTTAAACAAGCTCTTGTATTTTAACACAAATCTGAGCTTTCTACCTGTAAAAAAGGAAAGAGGGAAGTGCTAGAGGTTTAATTTAGCAAAAAAAAAAAAAAAAGTGATAAAACATGGACATGACTTCGATTCCACTATTAAAAGCAATGAAAGAAAAGTTCAATGTTTTTTCATTCTCAATATTTACTCATAAAGTTGCTTAGAAGAAGAAGAATGGCTGGATTTGAAGGGTGGAAAGACTCATTTAATGCTTCATCAATTATTTTTAGAAAAATGATGAGATGGCTAATACTGTGTTTTTAACCATTGGATTTAATAAAAGTCAATGGTATAAAAAAGGTGTAATTCTTACAAAGTTACATTAGGTGTGTGAGGGGATGAGGATCTCAAAACAGCTGATAGGATGGGTAAGGGCATTCCCAAGGAGGTGAACTTTGTGGAATATTAGCAACATACCTTTGGAAAATGCTTACCTAACCTGTGAAGAGGCTAAACCACTATAGTTAACAAGGACACCGAGGATTACTACCTAACCTTGGGGAGTCAAAAGTCAGGGCTGAAGGGAGCATGACGCAACCCGAGGGGGAGATAGGGTGATTTGGCACTGAACAAGGAAGAGAAGAAAAAACAACTAACCTCTCGGCATTGAATGCACTGCAACCACTTAGCTAACCACAGTAATGAGGAAATGCCCATGAATAATGCTCTCACACCTCATACTTTGATGTAAAACCTTCTAGCCAGTAGCAAGGCCTTGATGGGACAAGTATCAAATAAATCTAATCCTAATTCTCCAAATGTAAAGTTTAGATGCATTTTTGGCTAGCTATATCCAAGAAACCCTTGGATCGGGAGAGGAATTTTTTGGGAAAAGGGAAAGAAAAAGAAATCATCTAATTGTAATCTCTTCCTCGGACCAAACCCAAGGACGAACACTTAGCCATTTCAAAGCTATTTCCAATTGAATGTTAATTACTAAACACGTAATTCTGATCCGACTTTCATCCTTTATTAAGTAATGGATACTTAAAGGTTGACTTAGCATTCTACCTCTTTAAATTAATTGTGTGAGCGAATAGTAATACGATCTTTACCATCTCATTTTATCTGTTTTACTTTTCCCCCGATATAAGGTGTAACTTGAACTCATCTACATATATATATATTTAAGAGGAGAAAGTTGTGATAAATTATGGATATATTCTCCGTATAGTTTAATTTAGTTTAGTTTTTTTAGAAAATTTCTTTAAAACTTAAATATTTTATTTTAAAAGCTTAAACCTCTGTGGCATTATCATTATAGAACTTCGTAATTAGTATCCTAATGACAAATCGTTAAGTCAACTGGCATCTCTTGTTTCTTTTAAGGCTAATAATTCTTCCATATATAAGGTATGTGAGAATTTATATTTCCTACTTAAAAGGTGAGAGTTAAAATTATCATATTTCATGTGGAAATTGAGATTTTCATGAAAATCATAATTTTGTTAAATGTACCACTAAATTTCTCCCATTCTAAAAATTAACAATTAATATCCTAAATATCAGTGATTCAGGGTAATGACCACACCCAAAATGGTCAAATCACAAAACATGAGAATCCCAAACTCTTTGCTTTATGTATAAAAAGAAAACTCTTTGCTTTAAAGTTTTAATAAATTAGCCTGACTTTCTTGAGCTTGCGTGCATTATTTTCCTTCTAAGTTCCAACCTCTTTTTTTTTTTTTTTTTACTTTGAAAGCCTGGGAGATAAAGATGATGCTCTAATAAGAAAAAAAAAAGTAGATAAAATGCATATTCATCAATGTGAGAAAAATAAAAATTATACCTTAAAACAATGAAACAAATAGACATTGCACATGATTTTTGTTTTGTTTTCTTTAATAAAGTATGAAATTGAACCCTTGATCACACGTCATCATTAAAGATGGAATGTCAATTTGGCCATACCTCATTCATGGATATAAAATTATTGAGAACTCATTTATTTTAAAAGTGATATAATTGATCCCTTAGAATAAAAAAAAGGTCATGCTGAGATTAGCTACGAACCATTCCCTTCATAAAAAAAAGGTAAACACATATTCGCTTCTCCACCAAAGATCATGATTTTAATTTCTTATTATGTATTTATGTGTGAGATAATAATAATCAAATAATGGACAAAGGCTTAAGTGTGTACTAGAATTGTTGACATTTTCTCTTTTCTACTATATTGTTATCTTAAATGCTTTGGTTTATATTATTATAGGTAGAGGGACCTTCAAGTAGTAACCAGGCCTATTTTAGTGTTTAGTACCCAATTATTTTAGTGCATTTAAAAAATCAAACACAAAAACCTATTTTAAGTGCATTTCCTTCCTTATCCCTGACCAGGCCTATAAGTTAGCTGGGTATCTAATGACATTTTTAAAGCTTAAGCTTGCTTATTATAAAAGAAACAAGAGATGCCAATTGCTAGTTGACTTAATGAAGTGTAATTAGGATACTAATTACGAAGTTTTATAATGATAATGCAATAAAAGGTTTAAGGCTTTTAAATAAATATTTGAAATTTAAAGAATTTTTCTCAAAAAGGAAAACAAAACTTGAGATACGTATCCATAATTTTATCACAACTTTCTCCTCTTAATTATAAAAAAAATTTTTATTGATAAAAAACAATATAGAAAAGTTTTGAGGATATATACTAACTTCTCATTGGCAATTGTAAATGGTATATGTAGGAAAAATTTAACATAAAGGTATAAAAAGAGTCCAACAGCAGGACTTGTAAAATCTTACAATTGTAAATTTTTTTGCAATTGTGCTACAGTGCCATCCTAAAAGTAGAATAGCACTGTAATACTTTAGTAAAAATTATAATATATTTTAATTGATAAAGTAAAAGAGAGATGGAGAGAAGAAAGAGAGGGAGTTGTATTGGGATATATTATATTATTTTAGTGGGTAATATATATTATTTTAATGAGTAGAATAGGAAAATAAAAATTGAGATATTGATTGTGTTGTAAAATAGTATATTATAATTGATAAAATATCTTTTTGATACGGTAAAATAGAATAAGATAACTTTTCAGATGAAAATGCTATTAGAAACTCTGACAAAAAAAATATATAACCTTTTCATATATGAAAAAGGAGTCAACTTTCCTGTTCAAAGCCTCACCTTGATGAAAATTGGTAGAGCAGCTGGAGCTTTCAAATTATCACACACAACACAGCCAAAAAGTAGTCAACTTATGATCATTATAGTTCAACCAAAAAAAAAAAAAATTCATTTAATTAAATTTTGATTATAAAATCATTCCGCAATTAGTTCTATAATGATTGTGTGTGCAATATTGGTAGTTCTAGATAAACCTAAAAATAGGAGGAGCTTTAGAGTTGAATCATAAAACCATCTCTTTCTATCTTTTCTAAAGTTATCAGACTTTTATTTTCATGATTACAATCTGAACTTGTTCAAATTAATAAATTAATCTGGGTTGTGGAAATATATAATCATCTAAATGCCAATAACCAAAAAAAAAAAAAAAAAAAAATTCCCGTATTATAACCTTGGGTAAAAGATAATTTTATGTATTTTTTATATTTAGTAATATCATAAAAAATGAGTTAAAGGAAAATTATTTTTGGTCAATAGAAAAAGTACGACTTACTTTTAGAAATTATTTTTCATTAATTTTTTTAATAAAACAATTCTATATCACAGCAAGCTAAATAAAAAAAGTTAAAAAATTATTTTTTAACTCATTTAAAGTAGTTACCAAACATAGAAAAAATAGATAGACTTATAGAAAACACTTTTTAAAAATGACTCATTTTATAGAAATTTACTGCATTGTGACAACATGTAATTAGAAAGGATTATTCCACCCAAATATCTTTCACAAGTAATGCTCGAACCACCAAAATTAGTATAATTTCATACAATAACTCACCATGTGGCGAATCACAACCTAAAATTGTGCCAATTTTAGTGGTGCTAGCATTATTAGGCTAGAGAAGCATTATAGTCTACTCACGTAAGACCACGTCAGTAGACCCACTAGAATAAAGGTAGTGGAATTAACAATCTACAGTCAATCTCACCTAAGCTTCGTGCCTTCCCAAATTTTCAACCAATTGCTCAACAACACACTCAGAACAAGACAACCTCAATGGCCCCACGAAAGACTAATGATCCTATGAATCATTACTAATACTTTAGTAATTAAATGAAAGGTTTTGTTTACAGAGACAATCGTTAGGCTGGAATTTCCAATATAGTCCATTAAGATTATCTAGCTAATCAAAGGATTTTAGATTAAAAAAATTCAACTTTTTACTATTTATTTATTTTTTGGTTACTTTTGTTGTTTCCCAATAGTGGTGGGCCGTAGGCCTATTTTATTCTCTTTAGCAATTATATTAAGGGTCTATTTAGATACCGCTTATTGTTAAAAATTAAAAATTAAAAATATTATAATAAAATAATTTTTAAATGTGTGAATAGTACCATGAGACCCAGTTTAAAAATTAATTTTGCTGAAAAAAGTACTTGCAGGTTCTGTAAAGAGTGTACATGACCCACAGAAATGAAGTGTAAACGCGCAACGTCAAGCCTAAAACGCTATCCAAACTGACGCTAAAAGGACACTCTTTAACATACCACATTAAGAAAACCTAATTCTTTAAATAAAAAAAATTAAGGAAAACCTAAAGTTTAATTTCATTTAAAATTATCTAAAAATTATGATTTTATTTTCAAGAATTAATTTTTACTTAATTGTCCTTCTCCGCTTACAAAACTCTCAATTTTATTATATATAATTTGAAATAAATAGTTGGTAGATAGTCTTATCTCAAATTTCCATAGAGATAAATTTCCTCACTTGAACTTGCAACACATCATTTTCACTTGAGCAAAGGATATTTACCATTGAATCAATGTGCACTTTCTTGTTTATTTCATGAGAATATAAACGAGTATATATATATATTAATGAAAGAAAAAAATTACCTCCACAACTGTTTAAAGAAAATATTTTTTAATCCATTATATGATAATTGATTATATAACTTATTTAATGAGTCATGTAACTTATATTTAAAATTTCTTTAATTAATAAACGTAGTGTGTTGGAAGAAATTTTTCCAAACCAGGTTGGAGAAAAACTTTATCATATATAAAAACTGCATCACATGATTTTATTGAATATCACTATAATAGACTTATTTTTTTTTAATTTCTAAAAAAAAGAAATCATTTGAAACAAAACCAAATGGTCCTGTAATTTTCATAACAACAACTTTTGGTTCCTCATATCCCTTACATGATGCAACCTATAATGAATCCCGTCGTTATTATCATTTTTTTAAGGATTGGGTCAAAATTCCATCGGATTTTAGAATAGCATAAAAGCATATAATCAGGGTGTGAAGATAGTGCCACTATTGCAAGGTAGTATTGTTTTTTTTTTTTTAAAAATTTTAAATAATTTTGGGTTGCCATGCCTATGGTTGGAGAAACAGACAAAGCATGTGTCTGTGCTAATGTGCATATGTGTCAACGGACGCCAAATAGGATTCAAATACAGCCTAATTTTTTAGTCACACGGTTCGGAGTTACTAGCTTTTTTGTTTGAGTTCGAAATAGCTCAACTGATAAAGTCTAACATTTATCATTGAATAAAAGACCTAGCGTTCAATTTTCGCTAGGTCAAAAAAAAATCAATTAATATCTTAGTGATCTGAATCGAATTAAAATATTATGTATATATAAAAAATATTATTACTAAAAAACAAAAAATCTAGCAAAGCAAAGCAATAGCAGGAGTTTTTTTTCCTTAAAAAAAAAAAAAATTAGCAGTTTTTTTTTTTTGGGGGTTTGGGTTGGTGTGTTTAATATTTAATAGTGTGTGAAATAAATTTCCCTGTACTTGCACTCCTTCCCTCCAATCATTTTCCTCTGTTTTACTTTCTCACTCTTACTCTCTCTCTGATTTTCTTACAGTTTTTCTCTCTGGTTTCCCGGCGAGAGGGAAGGAAGTAGAGGAGTAGAAGAAAGAAATTTCTCTGCTTCTACGGAACACTCTCTCTCTTTCTCTTTCTCTCTTGGTGTTTAATTTTCTTTGATCAAGGACAAAGCTTTGTTTTCCTATCTGCCAAATAGTTTGTACCCATCTTTAAGAAATGGGTTCTCTTTAACTTCTCTCTGTCTCTGTCTTTGACTCTGTGTGTGTGTTCTTGTTCTCTCCTTTATAAGGTACTTTGTCTCTTTCTCTACTTTTTCTTTCTCTCTCTCTCTCTCTGTGTTCTTCTGAATTCTTAGTGGTAATTCTGATTTTTTTGGAGAATTTTTGTGTTTGTGTTTGATTTTTATGTTTTTTATGGATGTGATTGGGTGAAATAGCATGTGGGTATTTCGTGTTTTGGTGAAATTTAATTTCTTGTTGACGGAAAACAGTGAATGATGATGAAACTGTATATGGGTTTGGGCTTGGTGGGTATTTCTTGCTCAGCTAAAATTGCTATCTTGGTTCTGATTTATATAGTAAAATTTGAGCTTGGAACTGGGTAGACTCTGCACCAGGTGAATTTTAAGAGCTGCTAAGTTGGTCTTTGCTTTTTTCTTTTTTTTTTTTTTTGGTTGGTGGTTTTTATTTAATTTTACTTTACATGTCATCTGGAGCTTTGCATGATTTAGCTTCAACACTTGACTTATGGACTATTTCGTCAAAAAATTTCTTAACTTTAATTGAATCTTAAACTAGTCGTGGCTTTTGATGCACCGGTGTTATTGGTCCCATTTTGCAGTTATAATTGTGCATTAATCAATTTTTAGGAGTTTAGGTGTTGAATTGATCAATTCTATCTGAAATTTAATATTGGACCTTGGATATGTAAGAAGGAGAAAATGTTGCTTGATCTCAACTCCAATGGGCTAAACTGGTTGAAACTCATGATTCTTCATGATCAATGTCCCATATCTGGAAGATGATTGATGATTAATCATTGGTTACTATACATTTTTTTTGGTAACTAATTGGTATAGAGGCGTATGGATATGTGAAATGTCACATTTATAGTTGAAGAATTAGTGGGCCACACAGTTGTGCTTTTGGACTGATTTTACCTAGGTGCAATTACTCAAACCGTTTTGAAGAATTAGTGCTTGCACTTGAGTTCAAAAAAGTTGAACATTAATGATTGCTTTTTTATTAAGTCCTTTCCTCCATAGTGATTGCTGCATAATAAGTGCATATTCATTGTTGCATGTATCTGTATCTTTGCATCTTTTTGATGGCCTCTAAAAAGTTCCTTATACTTGATAATTGTATAATAGCTTAACCTCAACTTTTCTTTCATTTTTTCTTGTTGTTAGCAGAAATTGACTAGATGGAGCAATATCTAAAGGGTTCTACCTCAGGTCATTCTGAAGGTCACCCTCTTTCATCCACTGATCAAAGCTGATAACATACATGTTCTCATGTTATATGTGTATTCGCCTGTGTATGTATGTATACTCATTGATTAGCATTCATAACTGTTTTTGTAGGTCAATTCAAGATTCCATCAATTAATGTTCCTGGAAAAGTGGGAAGTAGCGTGTGGGGGATCCCACGTGGAATTGATGCATATCATTCATCAAGTGATGCAAGCTTGTTTTCTAGCTCATTGCCTGTCCTTTCACATGAAAAGCGTATGTTTTGAGCTTGTCACAAGGTATTGTATATACCTACTGCTTACACTGATTATCAAGACTTATTTTTGACAATTTGCAGTGAACTTTACGGCTTTGGATCATGGTGGTCAATCTGTTGAGGATAACTCGCCTAATTTAGATAAACTTGACCAAGATACTGAGGGGAAGGATCTGGTTGAAGACATTGAAGAAAATACAATAGGAAACATGCTTCCTGATGATGATGAGCTTTTGGCTGGCATAATGGAAGATTTTGACCTAAGTGATTTGCCTAATCAGCTGGAGGATTTAGAAGATGATTTATTTGGTAGTGGAGGGGGTATGGAATTGGATTATGAGTCCTCAGAGAGCCTTGGTATTGGTTTGTCAAAGGTAAGCATATCTGATGGTGTTACTTCGAATGGCATTGGTCACTATGCGCTTCCAAATGGTGTGGGGACAGTTGCTGGGGAACATCCCTATGGGGAGCATCCATCAAGGACACTGTTTGTCAGAAATATCAATAGTAATGTTGAGGACTCTGAATTGAGGTCTCTCTTTGAGGTACTTTACACTAGTTTCATCAAAATTCTGACTGCCTTTATCTGCTTTGTCTTGCTTATGAAAGTTGAAATTTTGGCTTATATTATGCTATCACTTGACGAATTTAAATCCTGCAACTATTGTCTCGTTGGTAATCTGGAAAAATGTACGGATAAATCTTATCAAATAAATTCTGTTTGCAAATTACCAATTCCATAATAGATGCAGGGGAAGCGTAGGTCTTGTTGACTGCTGTCTGATAGAACCTTTTCACTAGTTTCCTTTTTTCTTCTCCTCTTGGAGTGACTCTCTTGTATAACCTTTCTGCTTGTGTTGAAATCCCCCCCCCCCCCCCCCCCCCTTGGTTTTGCATTTTTATGCATTTTTGTTCTTAGAAAAAGTCCATTTCTGGTTTTTAAGTTGCCAACAAAATTAAGATGCTCAAAAGAGTACATGCTGTTGCCCAGCTCTTCTAATACAATTTGTAGTATTGTACTTCTAGATACTCATTTGAGATAGTATTCAGCCTGTTCCAACACTCTTCTGAAGGAAACAAGGGCAGGGGGGTCACTTGAGGTAGAGCTTCCCAGTGTGTTAATAGTTTAGACTTTGGATGCACTGTAGAAAGGAAAGGAATGGAAGGGAGCAGTTTCTTGGTTGGAATTTTAAAAAGAGGGATAGAGATGGTTTCCACTCCATTTAAATGAACAATCCATGGGCTGAATGCTCCATTTTCCCTCATAAATTGAGGCAAAAATACATTTATTCTTTTTAAATTCCCAACCACACAAGAAAAAAATCTCATTCCCTTTTATTCCATATCTTTGTAAAGTCCTAAGCATTGTGACAGAAGGGAAGAAGACAAAAAAATTGAGTTAAGTCTTGGGATGGTTGCTTGTAAGTATTCAGCTAAATTTGATGTGTAATGGGCATTTATGCTCTTTTTGTTTCCATTAGAGAAGGAAGGAAAAGGAAATAATATAATAGGGATGGCAGTTTAGCCCTATTAAGTTGGGATCTGCTGTACTGTGCCCTGTATGGGGTGGTGATTCCCCAAGAAAAAATTGCCATAGGGAGAGGGATGAGGATTGATTTGGTTCCCTCTAAAGGGGCACACTTGGACCACCCTTTTCCAGTATCCACTTATAATTGTCATATAAGTACCCTTATAGATATTTTCAATTATAGAACTCCTTTTACATTAATATGTTTTACATTATCTTTAGAAAGAATTTGTAATTTCCTTTTCTTTGCTATATTTGTGTAAATAACTTTTACTATATGCATGCATATACTGTTTTTTTTATTGTTCACCATGAAAATAAGTAATATATGACATTGTGTGGTGGGGGATTCACAGTCATCCCCAAAGCGGGGATGGAGCAAGGGATAATTTAACATTCAAGGATAGGATAGGGAGTGGGATCCTTGGCCCCACCTTGCTTCACTGCCTTCCCTACAATCGGAGTGAAGTGAAGAAAATGAAAAAAAAGGTGAATCTTTATGTTTCTTAGGGAGTTTGGTTGTCAAGAAGAAATGAAGGAAAGGAAAACACATAGTGGATCCTTCATGGATAAAAAATATTTAAAATGTATTTTACACCCATGCAACTCTTTCATTCCTTCCTTTCCTCCCAATTGTGGTGAAGCTAATTAGGGACTCCGAGGGGGAGGTGACCTTTTGCACTTCCCTCCAATCCCCTCCTCTTATTTTAATCTTGGAAAATGCATTCTACATACCATTGTCTGCAAAATGACCTTATTTTAATCTTGGAAACATAGTTTATGTGGGTCTTACAGTGGAAACTAATGTATTTAGTATTGCAGAACATAATAGTTGTAACTTGTAAATGAGAAACATAACAAAAGGTTCATATGATTAGTGTCACAGTTATTTCAGATTTTATACTTACCCTAAATAAATAAATAACGTTATGTAATTTGTGTTTGTGTTGGGGGGGGGGGGGGTGGTTTGAGTTCTGTGTGTGTTTGTGCATGTCAATGGGGTGAGGAAGTTTGTCATTGGGCTTTGGCGGTGTTATTTTGTGATTTTTTTATCTTATTATTTCCTTTTCTATATTACATATATGGTAAAACAGTGTTTCATCTATATATTGTTACTCTTAACACTTATTGATTACGAAACTTATTTTTATTTATTTATTTATTTATTTTGGTAGCAATATGGGGATATCAGAACTTTATACACCGCATGCAAGCATAGGGGCTTTGTGATGATATCTTATTATGATATCCGAGCTGCTCGTACTGCAATGCGTGCATTACAAAATAAGCCTTTGAGACGAAGAAAACTTGACATTCATTTTTCAATTCCCAAGGTTTGAAACAGGATGCTTGTTTTTATGATTTTGTTTGGTACTGTTGATTTCAATCCATTTCTATATCATGCATCATTCCTTCTCTACTTTATTCCAGGATAACCCATCAGAAAAGGATATTAACCAAGGAACTCTTGTGGTGTTCAATTTGGATCCATCGGTATCAAATGATGACCTTCGTCAAATATTTGGGGCTTATGGGGAAGTCAAAGAGGTGCTACCTTTTGGATATGTTTCTTTTATATGTTGTTTTGTATTCATTCACTCATCCTTGTATGTATACCTTATGCACTATTATGCTTAGCTCTTTAATCTTAAAATAACCTTGTGCATGAAATGCAGATCAGGGAAACACCACACAAGAGACACCATAAATTCATAGAATTTTATGATGTTAGAGCTGCAGAGGCAGCTCTTAGAGCATTAAATAGGAGTGACATAGCTGGGAAACGCATAAAGCTTGAACCAAGCCGTCCTGGTGGAGCACGTCGAAAGTAAGTATTTAGTTGCTGTCATAACAGAGCTAACACATTGTCATTGGCGTGAATTCTTGCTCCTTTAAGTTCTCTCTTTCTTAGAGGAAGACTTGAATCTAAGGCCTATCATCCCTTTTGCCTCCCTAGCCAACATCTAAATTCTTGTACAAGCAGTAAGAAATATGAACTTTTTATTGTTAATATCAACTTTTCATCCCTAAGCCTTCCTCTGCTGCAACTCTTTTTTCATTTTATTTTACTCAGAGAAATGGCTGTATGAAAGTGACATCAAACAATAAGCATTATGGTTTAGCATGTGATTCTCCTCAATGTTTTAAGACCTGGACTGGACTGCACAGTTAGACAAATTGTCCCAGGAATTGTGTCTATAAACGGGCTGGTCACCCTGTAAGATCCATTTTCAACAAATAATTATTCAAACCTGTTGACCCACTGGATCAATAACTAAGACTGTTGACCAGGACATGGGTCAAAAAAGCGTGATGGGTTGGGCTGTATGGAAAAAATTATCAACAAAGAGCTTCCGGGGTGGGGTTTCAAATCAATGTTCAGCAGCTCATAATATCATGGTGTGGTATGACCAATTGATCCATGGCTCCTTCTTGATACTTTTGTTGGTAGTAATATTGCGTACTAAAGAAAAACAACTCAAAGCCTGTTATGGTGGACCCTTGAGGCCAATTTCCAAAACCTTGAATATCATACTACAACCAACAAAGCTACTGCACGTTAAAGTTGCTGTTCCTGTAGGTAATATATGTATGCTTTGTACAACTCTGGGTGGGAAAAAAAAAGCTTTTTATATAACTAAAACCAACCTGTCCAAAATAATATTCATGGGCATGTTGTAGGAACTATGCTAAAATTCTTTGATGATTGTTTACTTTACATAGGGAAATGGAAGTATACAAAGGAAAGCCCTAAAAAATTTAAAAAATTCATGAAAACAAAAAGACATTTGGGACCCATGAATAAAGGAAAATAGGAAGTAAAGTTGATACACTTGAATCGGTGGACTTCTAGTGATGATGATAGGGAAACGTAAGCTTCTGGTTCCTGCAGGACGTAAAAATTGTTTTTGTTTCACGAACAGCTTGCTTATCAAAAACTTCTAATGCTATATGTAATTTCTGGCTCCTATTTCACGGAGCCTGTGAGCATCTGCAACATGTCTTCATAGTAAACTGTCTATTTTCTTCTATCTTTCAACTCTACATTTTTTTGGCCCTTAATACTTTTCCATAGGGATCTTTTAAAGATCTCTTTATTTTTTTTGCGTGTTAGTTGAATTAGGCTCATCATATGCTATGTTTTACTTTCTTGCCACCCCTCGTCTTTTGTTTTTTTGGTTATAAAGAGTATCTTAAACAAAGCTAACTAACAGCACCCTTCCTTGGTTCCCATTTTGACTGATATCTTGCTACATATTGTTATTAATCCATTAAGTTGTGAAGAAATTAACCTGCTTGTACCTTTGATCTATAGCTTGATGCAACAATTAAGTCAAGAGTTGGAACAGGATGAAATCCGAAGCTTCCGACCGCATGTTGGTTCACCAGTGACCAATTCTCCCCCTGGTATTTTTATCTCTAAATAACCCACATATGTCTTACAACTAAGTATCTGTATACTTATTCTTATTGGAAAGACATTCAGTTATAAGATTACTGGCACTTCTATGACAGGTAGCTGGCCACAATTCGGCAGCCCGGGTGATCATAATCCTTTGCATTCATTTAGTAAGTCCCCAGGTCCAGGAAATCTCAGCCCTATAAGCGGCAACCATTTGACTGGGTTAGCTTCAATTCTGCCACATCATGTATCTACCTCCCCAAAAATTGCACCAATTGGTAAGGACCCTGGAAGGGTTAACCATGTTAATCAGATATTTCCCAACACGGGATCGACGCAAGGTGCTGCCTATCAGCATTCCCATTCCCTTTCTGAGCAGAAATTCAGCACAAGTCCAGGACCCCTGTCTTCTTTTGGTGAATCAAATCTGAATTCATCTAGCATCGGAACATTATCTGGTCCTCAGTTTCTCTGGGGAAGTCCAGGTCCTTACTCTGAGCGTGCCAATTCTTCTACGTGGCAGACATCATCTGTTGGGTACCCATTTGCATCCAGTGGACAGGGTCAAGGTTTTCCATATGCTGGTCGTCAAGGTTCTTTTGTAGGCTCACATCACCAACATCATGTTGGATCTGCTCCTTCTGGTGTTCCTCTTGAAAGGCAGTTTGGCTTCTTCCCAGAGTCACCGGACACATCGTTCATGAATCCAGTTGCATTTCCGGGCATGGGTTTAAGTCGCAGCAATGTGATGAACATTGGTGGCCGTGCAGCTATGAGTGCTGGAGTTGGTCTTTCAGGAAATGTAACAGAAAATGGTTCTCCTAGTTTCAGAATGATGTCACTGCCAAGGCATGCTCCCTTGTTCCTTGGCAATGGTTCTTATTTGGGACCTGGAGCAACTGGCAATGAGGGATTAGGTGACCGTGGTAGAAGTAGGCGAGTTGAGAATAGTGTAAACCAGACAGATAGCAAGAAGCAGTACCAGCTTGATTTGGATAAAATTATCAGTGGGGAAGATACTAGGACTACTTTAATGATTAAAAACATTCCTAATAAGTAAGAAAAATATATGATCAACGTTTTGAAATCATTACAAATTTCCTAGTTTTTGAATGAGATGGTCAATTCGTTGATGATTTCTGCTTCTATTATCTTCCTACCAGGTACACTTCAAAGATGCTGCTGGCTGCTATTGATGAAAATCACCGGGGTACTTATGATTTTCTCTACTTGCCAATTGATTTTAAGGTAATGCCAAGTGGGAATATAAGATACCATATTCTTCAATCTCCTATAGTTGAATTGCGACTGATGTTAAAGTTGTCTGTTGCAGAATAAGTGCAATGTGGGTTATGCTTTCATTAATATGGTGTCTCCTTCACACATTATCCCCTTCTATCAGGTTCAGCCTTTTCCTTTGCTTGAGGCTCCAGGAGTAACAATACATTATTAACTTTAGACAGTCTTCTATGTCAATGTTGTAAAAGTAAACTTATATGCTCATGTATTCATAAAAACTAATTTTTTGTTTAAATAGGAAATTCTTTGCATTTATATCTGGCTGAAAATTCAGAAGATTTATCTGCTGAATTGGAGTCACGGAAATCCTTCAAATTTTCCAGAACTTTACTGTGGAAATTTATGCAGGCATTTAATGGAAAGAAGTGGGAGAAGTTCAATAGTGAAAAAGTTGCTTCACTGGCATATGCACGAATTCAGGGCAAGGCTGCCCTTGTGACACACTTTCAGAATTCAAGCCTAATGAATGAAGATAAGCGATGCCGGCCAATTCTCTTTCACTCAGAGGGTCAAGAGATTGTTGATCAGGTTATATGTTTATTGATCATAAGAAACTAGAAATATCCTTGACTATAGGAGCGTTCTTGCTAGTTTTTCTAACTCTAAATAATGTCACGATGCCAGTGTCCTCTAACTTTAACTGCCTGAAGATATTTATTGCTGATTCTATATAAATATTATGTTGATAACTGCTTAGTATTCATTTATGTTTGTTATTTATTTCACGCTATTTTTCTGTCTGGAAGCAGCTTCTTTGTTGGAGTACATTACATTCATCCTTAATTTTTTGTTAGTAGCTCACACCTTAGATATTGAGGCATTTAGAGGAACACAGGAGAATTTAACTGTTGGAGAGGTTATTGTGAAACAGAAAAAATTCTCATACAATTTGTATACAAGAATTTTCCTTTGTTTTGAGTGGGGTGCATAGAGTGAAAGAGGGGGCTGATGCTGATGGTTGAAATAGCTAGACCAAGGGTCCGTTTCTAGTTTCTGTGGTTCCCGTGGCATCTTTGATCAGGTTATCAAATTGATCTTGATAAAGAAATAGAAGAGAGAGTTTAATCCTGTTTTAGAATTTACAAAACAAAGATAATGTATCCATAATTTATTAGAAGTCATGGTTTCTTGAAGTTGTCTTGGAGAAACCATGTTTATTTTCTGACTATTTTCGTTTGTGTCCTCCAGGAACCTTTCCTTTCCAGCAATTTGAACATATGTATTCGACAACCAGATGGGTCTTACTCAGGGGATTCATTGGAGAGCCCAAAGGAAATTCTGGATGAGAGGCCAGAGAATATTTGACAATGTATGAAAATCTACTCTTAGCCTTAAGGATTGGCAACTAGGACCTGCTAACTGTTGCATAGATGTTCAAGTGTATAAAGTTGAAAGAGAACCAAGTAAAGGGCGTATAATTGCTGTCTTATTGGCATCCTCCACCTGAGTGATGGATACTTGAAAATATTTTATGAGGAAGTATCCAAGGAAAAGTGGCAGAGAGCATTTTGTTTATATGTAGAGGTACAATTTGTTATTTAACCAGTGGAATAAGGGAAGCATATTGCTGAATTGTGAAGTCTCTCTCCAGCTATATGCATTGCTCACCAGCTTGTGCATGATCTCTCCTTTCGGGTTTGCTTTTTATCATCTCAGTTTTTTTTCTGGGTCTTTCAAGTCAATTTGCTAATATCATTACATGTGTATGGTTAGATGTTTATCAGGTTTGGGGGTCGTAAAAAGATTGTACAGAAAGGGGACAAACAGAACCATCATGTTCATGTGTTACAGACTTACAGTGTTATTGTGTGACTTAGAAAATGTGTATCTGAGGAAATATATGGTTGTATAGATGTCTTGTTACTCTCTCTCTCTCTCTCTCTCTCTCTCTCTCTCTCTAACAGATTTTTTTTCTTCAAATTCGTAAATGAAATGTTTTCAGTTTGATATCTGTAGAAGTTAATTTGAATTGAGTGTGGATCAAGGTATTCATTCATCTCTTAGGCTTAATACATTGTTTGCATGTAGTTATTGAGAAATTGGCTTAAATGAAAGGAGGCGTATTTTTGGCATGTTTTTGCTTGGGAAATAATTGTTGACTTTTCCATGATACATTGTTCCGTTATAAATGTACAATAGATTTGAGGGGAAAAAAAAAATTCTTACCAGAAAACTGAGTTATGGGGTTTGCAATTCCTCTAATTTCCTTTTTTAACAATTAAATTAGGCTATAAGTTTGAGACCTATAGCCATGAATTAGTGGGCATCTGCCTTTCCATAATGACATTTGGTTTGAGCAAACCCCCAACACACAAAAAAGTCACTTTGTTTATTATGGAATATATTATGATAGTAATGACTTCACTGCCTTGCAAAAAGACACCATAGTGTAGGTAACCCGTCTTTTTCCTTGACGTAGAATCTTGCAGATGTTTACCATCTCTCAAGAAGTGTTCTACTATGGTGCATAAAACAAGCTTCAATAGTGCAGCTGTTCTTCAGACTAATCACTAGTCAAATGATTAAGCATTGCTATCTATGAGTTAACTCTTATGGGCTTAATACTACAAGAACCAAATGGTTCTGAATATGATTTTTTTTTTCTAGGACCTTGCTCTTAGTTTTTATGCAATTTTCGTCTTCCCTTGGATACAGACATACAGTGTTTGTAACTAAGCTTACTTCACAATCTCTCTCACAATGTGCATAGAACTTTATTATTCCACTCTCAGGCAACCTCACGAACTCTTTATCCAAGCAAATGTTTCTTGCTGTCAAACATCTAGTTAACACCTGAATATTTATAAGATGAACTAGCTTTTGAAGAGCAACGTAGAAAACAATGTATCACCTATATGGGAATGTGATGCCTATCTTCTTTGCTTATCGTTTTCCTAGGGATTTCCAAGCCAAAAAAAAAAATCATAATGATTTATAGTGTCCTATTTACTCCATACTCAGGCACGGTGAGCCCAAATGACAAAACAATCAATGAAATTTGCAAGCATGTCAGCGGTGTTTAACATTTTTAGTCCAAAATAGATTGAACACCATGATCTAGTTGCAAACCAGTACTTACGCATGTCAGCAAGGTGTTTATTTTTTAGTCTAAAATAGTCAGAAGACCATGATCTAGGTTCAAACCGGTACCCAAGTTTTTTTTTTTTGGTTGAGTTGGTAACATTAAAATCATGAAATAAACCAATGAAATTTGACTTAAATGTTACTTCCACCAAAATGAGTTATTGGTGAGGTTGTGAGTTCAAAACCCACTCAGTATATGTAACTTACCAATTGAAACAATAAAAATCAGGAAATATGCTTCTTGAATACAGTCTTGCCTAAAAAATAACACTACATGCATTTCTTCCCACAATATCTTTTCAAATTTGTAGACCATCAGCGATTGATCCTGCAAGACTCAACACTTCAAATGGAGCTTTATTTGCTATGGCATTGACTGTCAGTGGGCAAGAATCTGTTATCCAAAAGTAGGAGAATGCCTTTTCCGAGCTTTCTGAAATTGAAATTAAGAAGGCAATAAAAATCAATATAAGTTCAAAAGATAGGGGGGCAGGGATAGGAATATGCAAGTACTTACCATCCTTGTGAGTGAACCGTTCCCATGAGCGCTTAGGAAACACCCCATGGGTGACATAAGCACTCACCTTCGCTGCACCATGAGCCGCCAAAACTTTCTGGCAGAATCAAAGAGGAAAAGAGTAAGAGAGAAAGGCAAATGTTATGTTAATTTGTGTATGTCTTACACATATCAAATGCCCGTTTCCATCATACTACATGAGACACATACACATTGAACATATATAAATTTAAAAGACTAAAAGATTATAAACTAAAGCTCTGTTACTTTTTTTGGAGGAAAAGAGTTTGATACTTCTGTAGGAAATGTAGCATTGTCGTAAGGAAAAACATACCAAATGCATCTTGAATGTTATGATACAACATTTAAGTACAATATAATTGAAAAAGGAAGAACATAGTACGGGTCCCTACATAAGTTAACAATGGATGTGTAAATTAATAATGCTTGCCTGACTAATTATCAACAAAAAAAAAGGATGTTTGCATGACTAAATCAGTAAGTTATACCTACAGATTTTGAATCATCTATTTCTTTTAAAGGAAAAAACAGAGATTCCATATTTACATAGATAAACACATAATCCAACTCCACTGGTTATCCAATATTTCACTGATTCACCATATTCATATATCCATATTGTGTCATGTCCCTATCCCTCTACAAACTTGGAATTACATGGGTTACTTATGGTAAATAAAAAATTCAGGTTGGGGACATCACAAAAGATTTTGATGTTTAATGTAAATGACAGTGTATTAGAAGAATAGTGGAGAGAGAGAGAGAGAGAATCTCAATGAACATGACCTCTGAAGCACATGACTTCAGAAGACGAAATAATTCAAGTAAGAAAAAAAGTCAATATAATTGAAGATACCTGGCACTCAATCAGGGTGCCTCCAGATTGGACTAAATCATCAACAATGACTACATGACAACCAGCAGGATTTCCTTCCTTGAGCCGGACTATCCTCTTATCACCTTCACGAACTTTATTACACACCACCTGCCATTCAATAACATAAAATGGTAGATATCATATAACACAAACAACAGATTTTAAACTTTAAACTCAAATCTATTTGAGGGGAAAAAAAAACCGTGGGAAAATGATCCAACAGCTTGTGGAATCGCTTCCAAGCTCCATCATCTGGAAATGCAATAACAATCTGGAAGAGAAACAACGATTAGAATGGAGAGATCAAGGATAGAGAAAATTCAATGGGCTAGAATATATTCCTAGAGTTGATAATAAATCAAGAAATATTAATCATCACTCACATTGTCAGCGTCAGGAAGCTGGTGCAGACGCTGTTTTAGGAGAGGAATACCTGTCTCAAACAAAGGCAAAACATGGTCCCCAAAATAAAATCTTTCCTGCATAAAAGTGAAAAGTAAAAGAATGAGAATGCATGCAATGTTAGCCGGAGTTCATTCTTTCTTTAAAAAGATAAGAAAAGCAAATTAAAAAATAAATGTTACATAAATAGCAGAACCCTAGCTGCCACTAGTTTTAGAACCATTAGTTACTGCCGGATTATGGACATTATCAGCTAACAGTCTTTGTTAATTGACTCAGACCTCTTAGGTTAAATAATCAGGCCTATATGGAGAGCATTTCTTTATATGAAAAGAAATCTGAGCTTATATTCCAATAGAAAATAAACAAATGGAAGAAAGCATAGGATGGCCTAGAATGGATTTCAGTATACTACTTTTCAGAAAATATGCATGCAGATTAATTGGTTGATGGAATGCATTCCATAGTGCCAGCCCACCAATCCCAGTGGATTCTCATTAGTTGGTCCCCCATAATGTCATCCCCACAATTGTAGAACAGGCCTGGCTAAAAATGACCATCTAGGTAAAGCGCTAATGGCTTTTTAATGATTTTTCCCACTAAGAAAAATCTTACATTTGCAGCTTGTCTTTTATTTAATATAGCTTATTTTATGTGGGGAAGAAGATTAAATGCATACAAATCAAAATCTATTTAGCTTCAAGTCTTCAATCAATTAATATATCTCCATAATTTGAGGTTCAAATTTATACTAATAATGAAAAGGACAATGAGCTGAGGATTAGCAAGAACTTGAAATTGCTCTGGCAACACCTTGTTCAAAGGTAAGATGGTAACAATGTAAATATTGTTACTTGATGGAGAATGGAAGAAGCTTTCGAGTGAAAAACAAATATCTCCACAAGATTCCCTTGTGTATTTGACATTTGCACATTCTTCAGGAGCTTTGAAGTTTCTTTTCATTGAGCAATTACTTCTATAAAGTTTTCCTACAACTTGAGCTAACTTGATTTTACACTGGGCAACTGTATGTGAAAATCAAATATAGTTTGCTAAGCTTGAGCTAAATGTCAAAGAACACACACATATGATGCACACAAAAACATATAATTGTACACGTGTAAGAACCATATGCATGGTATCAAACATGCATGTCTAAGTAATACTAAAATAGATATCACCACACCACTCAATGCTTGCTCTTTTTCTCTAGGTTTCAACTGTCAAGCTAGAGGCCTATGATCCACTTCCAACCTCCTTAACCCTCAAGCCCAAAGAAAAGAGTGCTTATGAGTTATGCCCAAAACACAGTAAACCAAATTCATATGTGCCAGAAGACAGCTCGAATATTTTTGACCACAGTGAACAAAGATAAAATTAATAGAAGAACAAGAAGAAGAAGAAGAAGAAGAAGAAAATTATTTTTCATAGCTACAACAAGGGGGAGGGGGATTTGAACTTTGGATGTCTCCATTGGAAACACCAAGAAGTACCAGTTGAGCTACAAGGCTCTTGGCAAGAAGAAGGAAATTATTGATCTCCAACAGTACAAGCTTTAAACAAAAGAAAATTCAGCAAAGACTTGTACTAAAAGTTTGTTTCAATATAATCTGAAACCATATAGAAATGCAGTTAAGTATCTAATTCTTAACCTAGAAAAAGGAAAAACAACTAATATCTCTGTTAGATGTTTCACTTTCGCCTATTAGATGAAATAGTGGAAAAACTTTTAACCACACAACTCTGCACACCCCAATAGAGAAAGAGTAGATATAATCATAAACATCTAAACATCATTAATTGAAGTAAGACAAACAACCAGAATCTTCTCATCAACATCATATTCACAATGATTTATAGAGTTTGACAAAGATACTGACTTCCTAGAATTTTTTTAAGAAGGACCAATTTAATGTTGAAAAAATTGAAGTATCAGTACAAAAGAAGTAAATATAGTCACTTCCAGAATAAACAGAACAAACCTGCAAAGCATGAATATCATAGATGACTAAACTAGTAGGACCACCTCTTGATATAGGTATATTTGTCAACATCCTTGATAAGGTAAATGCAGTTGCTACATCCCCTTCGTCTTCCATTCGCTCAAAGGAGCCAGTTGGAAAGAAAGGCAAGACCAATGTGAAGGAAGCAACAAACAGCCGTGGGAGTAAATATATGACTGAGAGCTGCTCAAAGATAACTCCTGTGGAGCTAAAGGATGCAAGAAAGGCAACATGTTGGCCTCGCAGATCTTGGGCATTGTTAATATAAATGTTTGGAAATCCATCATCGAAATTTCTGTACATGCATAGAAAATAATCAGTTCTCCAATTCATCCTTTTGGGAATCAAGATTTATTCTTATGAGGTGATATCTCATTATACTAGACTCATTTAACTGCTACATGCAATGCCCCTCTTACTGCAAAGAGTTTTAACAGGTGTCGGTACCACATATATGTGTGAAACGCTTTGCATTTAATGGCTGTGTGATAATTTCTAATTTAGGAGAACCACTAACTGTTTGTTCATCTCTTGGTCAAGGGAAAACAAAACTTAAGTTGCAATTATTCTTTATAACTATTATTGCAGACCCACTTTTGTACACCCAACCCTGCATTACCCACAGGTTCAATCTCAAATTAAGAGATCAGTCTCAGTTTATCTGAACTTCAAAAATCACAATACAGAAAGCTAAATAACAATTAAAAAATTCTACACAGTTAGAAAAACAGATACAAGTGGTACATGGAGAAAAGCACATAGATGTTTATGAAACAAAAAATTGATGATCCTTATTAAAAGTAGAAAAAAAAATTGCAAGCTGCAGTAAGTAGAGTAAGAATAGTATTTGAGTAGTGTAGTGATATTTTTTTTGATAAGTGAGTAGTGTAGTGATAATTTAGTGGGTAATAACAAACAGAGGGCATGAATAGTAGAGAAATGTTGCACTTTCAATAGAAGGGATTCCTGAAATGCTCATCCTGGCATTCCTATTCATATGTATAATCAAACTGAACCTATCACATTTATCTTTAACCAATCCCAGTTACACACAATTCAAGGCACTTAATGGGATAAAAGAAACTGAAAAAAGTTGAGGATACATGTTTCAACTTTCATAAGCTCTTGTAAAGTGCAAACCATTATTTGGTATTGACAAGAACAAACAAGGAATGAAAGAAGCTTAGCTAGGAGAAGTTTCTAACAAGAACAATTCTGAGGTACTTAAGGAAACTTTACTGAGATTCTTTTTCTTTTCTTTAGATTTCAAGACTAGGTGAAATGTGAAATCTAGTAATGAACTGGTTCAGTTCACCTCTAGGGAGCTAGGCCTAGCACCAAAATCTGCTTGCTGATTAATTGAGTTTCTTTAAACCTTTGGTAGCTTAAATTGCTTACCATTAAGTTCAAATGCAATATTAGATCAAACATCCTTTCTAGACTAGAGGAGGATCAAATCATTAACTAGTACGAAAACCTATAAAAGCAAGAAAGTTTGAAGTTTGCTCTTATTATAAAGTTTTGAAGTGTGCAGTGTGCTATAGGGGCTAATTTTCCATGGAAAAGTATCTGGGGTGTTAAGTGCCAAGAGAGATTGCCTTTTTTTCCTGGACAGAAACTTCACATAGAACTTTAACAGTTGATATTCTTCGGAGGGGTAATATGATTATCAATTTTTATTGTGTGTGTAAGAGCATGGGGAATCAGTGGAGCACCTTCTACTTCATTGTATTTGGTCATTTGTTTGAACTTTGTATGGGTATCCTGGGTTATGCCGAAGATGATGGCTCCAAATGTATGGAGAGGGAGCTTTCAGCACTACAGCAAATTTAAAGCTTGGAATGCAGTTTTTTGTGCCTATTGTGGATGTTTTGGCATGAGCAAAATAGTAAATATTTGGTGCAATTGAATGGCCAATCCACATGATCTAACAATTAATGATATAATGGTTGTATAATTGGATGATGGTGTTAGGAAATGCTCCCTCATGTTCTATCTCAGGCCAACGAGCTCTAGCTCAACTGGTAGTCTGGCACATCCTCCCCTAATAAGTGTTAGGTGGAGGGTGTGGTCATGGGTTCAATACCCACTGGGTGTGTGTGTAACTTACCAATAAAAAAACTTGTAAATGCAACTTTCAGCATCTATTGTATTCATTTTATTAGTCCCCCTGTTGAATTAAATTATATTTACTTATAAAAAAATTGAAAAGTCAGAAAGATAAATTGCACCTTTCTTTTACACATAAAATCAAGGAGTAAAAATATTCTATATTTTTCCCATATGTATTATGCTTTCCTTATTATTAGTCTGCATTATGTGATTTGAGTATAGGATGGTGCATTATTTACCAATTTTGCAACTAGAGTCAAAACCTACAGACAAGATTAATTACTATGTGATCTTTAAAATGACGCCTGTGCTCGTCTCTTATGCAGACACACACACACACATGCTCCATTTAGTGCATTTGACATGCATATGGCCATGTCATCATGCCAAGACTGGTGAAATTACTTAATACTGGTAACTTATATTGTTGTGCCAAATACAAAGATCATGTTAATAACAAGGCATGCGTAAAACCACAAAAATCCTAACATCATGCCAAGACTTCTGTAATTTCTTAGACTGGTGACTTAAACTGTTGTGCCAAACACAAAGATCATGTTAATAACAAGGCATACATATGGAAAAAAGCAAACTAGGAAAACGGATTCAAACTTAACATTATAAATGTAAAAATAAAAATAAACTCTTTCTCATTTAGCCCTCCTTCTTACCTTTGTTTTACTTAGTCTTTAGCTACAACTTATTAAATTTGCATAATTATGTCAACATTCATACCCACAATAATTCTGCTTTCAATTTTTCTTAACTCAAACTGGGTTTCAATTTCTTTTAACTAGAATGACATTAAAATTAAAAAAAGTTCTCTTCTTTACCTTATTCGTTTATCTAAATCATTGTATTGCTAAATTCAGATAAGTAGATAACCAACAAGCGAAAAAACCAAAAAATAAAAACTACCCATTTCATTTTTATAGCAGAAGAGCAAGGTAAAGCACAGAAACAAGTAAAAGAAAATGGAAAACATGAAGATTAATCAGTGTACATGGTAGAATAGAAGGAAAAAAAAGACCTCCATTTGATGGTTTGGAGAGTGATATTGCTGGACTGAGCAGCAACGTTGCGAGCAAGGTCCTCGCATTCAGGGTAGTAGAAGAGGTGCACGTGCTTTTGCTTATTAGACTGAGACTCAGACAAAGCCATTAGAGTCCCCCCAAACCCCTTTGCTATTGGAGAGAGAGAGAGAGAGAGAGACAGGGTTTTAGTGTTTAGAGAGAAAGAGAGATTCGCTAGTGGTGTTTGGTTACTTGAATAACAAATATATAGGCCAACGAAAAGTGATTGTTCTGCTTCTACTTGCCACTTGCCAAAGCCGAACGGCAACATTCAAAGTTCAAAGTTCAAAGTCCAAACTCGGCATGATATGTACGTGTTGGTTCAAGTGTTTGAAGTTTGAACGTTACAACTTACAAATCCTTTTTTTTTCATAACATACCATGTATATTTTTTACTTTCCTTATCTATTGTATAAGAGATTTAGGAGTGAATTTTGTTTAACTCAATTGGTAAAATTTTTTATAGTTGAATAAGAGATTTGCAGTTCAATCTTCGTTTACACCAAAAATTAACTGTGTTTTAGTATGATAATAAAGAGTTATCGTCATAAACGAACACTATAAGTTGTAACATTAAAAAAAAAATAAAGGTTTGGAAATTTATTCGGGCTCACTTGTACCAAAAACAATTAATATTTTAATTTGATGATAAAAAATAAAAAATCGAACACAGAATATATCACATGCTACAATGATGGTATATAAAATAGAACACAAACAAAAAGTGAGATGAGTTTTAGTGTGTGAACAATTATGTACTTTTATATTAATTACCAAACAAAGCTTTGAAAAAAAATGAAATTCCACAAATACGAAGGAGAGGCACTCGAGGACTGAATCTCTGATAAAATCTTGTGGCATTATTTTTTCCGTTGGACCCGACTTTTTTTTAAAGCTAGTGGGTCATGGCCTCATGGGACATGCCTCTTCTTAGTTTTGATGCCTTTCAATCTTTTGGAATAAAGCACTAGTCTTTTTCATGGAAGGTCTTATTTATTATTATTATTTTTGGAGATATTCGTGGTGGGTCTTATTACATAATATGATTTTAAAAAAAAATTAAGTGGGTAGATTTTTATTTTTATGTTTTTAAAATGAGGTAGTGGGTAGAAGTTAGAACTTTAGAACAATTCCTATCTCATAAATTTAAAGTTTCCATTCACATTGTGTTCATATTAACATTAAATTACTAGTAATTAGGGATGTGTATGGTTTGTATTAGATTGAATTTGAGGTTTTTTTTTTTCCTAATATTTTTTAAAAACCCAATTTGATGTTTTTGAATTGAACCCAACCCAACTCATAAGAATCATATTGGCTTGGGTTGGAGCACTTTTTTATTTTATTTTATTTTATCAATTCTAATAAAAAATTTTGGGTTTCCATTCAACTATTTATGCATTCATTATTCAGAAAATAATTACAATTTGCACACTTGCATATAATGTGTGTTTGAATACCGCTTATTTTGCTGAAAACTGAAAACTTATTGCTGAAAACAATAAAAAAATAATTTTTGGATTACTGTTCACATAAGAAAACACTATTTAGCACTGTTTATTTGCCTCAATGCACTGTTCATGTCCTATGAACAGTGCAAGAGACGCTGGTCAAAAAAAGAAGGAAAAAATGCCAAACGCTAAAACGCATTAGCTATCCAAACGCGGCTATAATATTTTCAATTTCACTTTTTTAAAGAAAAAATAGAGGAGCAAATTAATAAATTTAAACTAATTCCCAAAATTCAGATTAAATTGAACCAATAAATTTTAATTACATATTCTTTTAAAGCATTAACCACATGAGTTAGGTAAGGTTATTTATGTTGACAATTTTTCCAACCCGAATTTGACCCAGCTCAAGCTTTAAAAAAAGAAAAAGAAAAAACCTAAAGCCCAACCCAGCCAATCAATTCATAAAAATCTAATCTATAACCTCAAGTAAGGTTTGATTAGGTCGGGTTTATCGGATTGGTTGGTTGAATGCACACTCCTAACACCAACCAATACATGACAAGCGGTAAGAGGAGGAGGAGGAGGAGGAGGGGGGGAGGGGGGCGGGGAAGGAAGAGCACGGTAAAGGAGACACATGTTTAGTAGTTGAGTAGTAAAAAAGAACAATGCTAGGACCATAACTATTTCTACAACTTTGGCTAGAGTGGTGTTCACCACTTACAACTCACCACATCATGAGTTATGTCAAAAGTTTTGAACTTAGTTGTGGTCCTAGAATTTTTTGTAGCAAAAAACATATTACTTGTACTTAATTATTATGCGACAATCAAACATTAATTGAGAAATGAATTATAATATTTTAAAATTTGAATCCAATTAAGAAATCATCCCAAGAATCAAGGAGAGCTCAACATTGGATCATGAAAGTTTTACTAAGGATCGAAGTTGTGAAGATAGGTGTCCAGTAGGATAGTGACCATTAGAATATAAGTATAAATAGAGGTATCGTTTAAGTAGAAAGTGGTCCAACTCCATGTCAAAACTCTCATTGTTTATTCCTTGTACCATGTTAGATGAAAGTAGAGTAAAGTTGGTTGAAAATAGGTTAATTTTCGACCAACTCTACTTTACTTCTCTCCACTCTCCATGTCTCCACTCTTAATCCAATCAGACCCTAAAAGGGAGGAATGGACTTTTAGAAGATGCCATTTCCTTCTTGTACCTTTCAAAAAGGGAGGAAAAAAAAAATTGTTTGGCAAATGCGTCTCTATTTCAACTTTTTGAAAACACTTCACCATCACAAGATTTTACTTTAATTTTTTTAATGATTCTCAAAAAAAAAAGGATATTTTTTTATAGACCCCACCACATTTTGGTTTTAACTTTTTTATAATGAACAAAACCAAACAAACCCTACTTTGCCAAATTAAACGGAGATGGAGAGAATGGTTGGGTTATTTGGAATTTCTTAAATATCATCGTAAGTATTTATTTACAACCACACACATTAAAGGTATATCCATATAAAATTGTGTCTTTTCTCTTCCTTTCTTTCCATGAACCAAATAATAATGATAATTGATAGGGGTGTGCAAAATATCCACTTAACTTGCCAACCTGTCCGACCCACCCGACTCGCCCGTCCCGTGCGGGTTATTAAGTTAAGCGTTTTGGGTTGGGCGGGTTAGACCCCCCAAAATTGTAGATTGGATTGAGTTATAGATTGAAAAACTGCCAACCCGCTACAACTCGACCCGCCCGCTTAATTATACATACATAAAAAAAATTAGTTCAGATTGTTAAGTATTTAAAGTTAATCAATTCACCTATTAAATTTTTACAACTAATCAATAATCAATTTCCTAAACAGAACTAGCCTTTGAAAAATTCCTTAAATTTTTTTTAAAAAAGTCAACATTGAAACCCTAAACACCCCTACCTACCACCTATCCCATTTACTTTAGCCGTATATACAATATACACTTTGTGGCTCTAGGTCTCACTTTTTTCTTCTCACCTTTCACTTTTGGCTTTCACCTTCAGCCACTGTCTTTCCCTTCCTCTTTCTTCTTTAACATTTTTGTAGCCTATTTCTTATCATTTCAATTCTTCACCAACAATCACAAAGGTATGTAATTGCGTAATTGTCTTCTATTGTTTAAATATTTTTTGTCTTTTTTATTTCAGTTTATGTCATTTGATCTGTTTATATATTATAAAATGTGTTATAATATTACAAGTAAAGCCATTTTGGCAAGCAAGTTCATTGTGTATTAAAGTAGTTCATTGTATATTCAAGTTAAATATGTTATATATTACATAAGAATACAGTTTATCTAATTCTTTGTCTTTGTCTAATTTTTTTTTAATCCTTGATGTGACTTTGGAAATGTTAAAACTTTGAGTTTGTTGATTTAATTTTCTTAAGCTGTAAGGCAGCCTACTTTTGCTAGAGATGATATATCTCTTTTTCATTGACCATATATTTATGTTAGAATTGAGATTATTCAATGAAATCCACCTTTAGTTTTTTGTGTGCATTAGTTATATTTTGAGATTATTCAATGAAAAATTGTAGTTTGTGATAATTTTTTTTTTAAAAAAATGTTGTTAATACCAACCCACCGAGTTGAAACCACCTAAATTTGTAACCAATTCGCCAGATTTAAACTTTGGTGGGTTGATAGCAGATTGGAATTTTTCTAACCCGCTATTGGCGGATTGGATAGAAATATTGGTGTTTACCCACCCAATTTGACCCGCGCACATCCCTAGTGATTGATAAAGGAGAAATAAACTAGACTATAAGACGATCTCCGTGAAATTTCTGTTATTTTATTTTATTTTATTTTTTTATATATAAAAAATTTATTAATGTATAGATAATCACGATCAGAGAGGTGTAATGCTATCACATAACGATGATCATGAAGGTATTAACTATGTGACTATGTCCATCCAAATTTTGTCTTTTTTCTTGCTGAGGACTATGACCTTTGAAAAATTATGCTTCCAGGGTTGGTCCAACTATTGGAAGGTTCTTCCAAACTGGAAAAAAGAATTTTACTTCTTATTTTTTTATTTTGGTCATTGTTTCCTTCGTTTCAAATTGAAGACTTGTAAGTTGTAAAAGTCAAGTGTTTTTAACCCTTAGTCGAAGTTGTAACAAGGTTGAAAGTGCTGATTTAGAAGTATAGATGTTCGGTTCAAGACCCAAAATTTGCCTCTGCCTTGCGTGGAAGACCTATTTCCTTGGCCAAGCACAAAGAGTCGTAAAATACTTGGTAAAAAACAGAGGGATGTAATTCATTTAGGAAAGAAAAAAAAGAAAGCGATGTAATTTTTTGATTTATCCATATTTCTATTTTTCTCATCTTCACTACTTCCACAAAATTTTCACAACAAATCTTATGTGATAAGCTGTTATTGGTGCTAAAATTAGAATCAGTAATAGCTTATCACATAAGATTTGTTGTAAAATTATTGTAAAATTAATGTTATGAATGTAGTATTACTTTTACTTTTGTTGAATCCAAATTTTTGTGATTCTCAAGTCATAATGTTCAATATTTTTATTAAAGTGATCAAAATATGTTAGTTTAATATATGTATATGTTAGTTTTTTTTTGCAAGTCAGGGTGGTTCCCTCCCAAAAAAAGAAAAAACCCATAAACAATAAGGCTAAAAGTGCCAACCAAAGCTCTAGCCATGAGCCTACAACTTGTCATGCACTACTAGACTAGACCTAAATTGCTCATGTCTTAGCACACTCAGCACATGCCCTACGAGGAGTGATATTGGGCTGGGTTGGGTCTAGTTCATTATGACCCACAACTCAACCCGATAGATATCGAGTTTGCCAGCTGAAACCAAACCCAACCTGAAAATTTAGGTCTTTTATTAGGTCTTGGGTTGGGTCTCGGGTTGGACAGGTTTTTTTGTACTCAATCTGAAAAAATTACTTACTCTTTTACTTAGCCGTGCCATTTAAAAGTTGTCATGGTTTTATTATTATTTTTAAACTTCCATGTTGGAAGCTTCTCCACTTCTTATGATAATAAATATTAATTTCTTTTTTTTTATCAATTTAATGTTTGTACGTGTTTGGGCAATATTTTTTTGAAATTATTTTACTAATTTAGTAATTGAAATTAATGTGAAAAATTAAATTCAATAATTTATTTATTGTCATATAGGCTTAATGGTCGTGATTTCTTGATTAGGCAACAAACTTTTACAATTTTTTTTCCTTGTGTACATCTTGACCTGATTCTCATTGAATGAGAAAATAAATTTTACCATTTTTGTTTATGTAGGGTTAATGGGCCCCAGAGTGTATATCGATGTATGTATTGGGCCAATGGCCTAATCCGAGGACATTAGGAAGTCCGAAAATGGGAAAATATCCTCTCAAGGGTCTGGGTTTGAAAGTAAAAGGATAAAGTTTAACTAAGGTCGTCCAAGAAGGCGGTCCGAGGTAGAATATTTCCTCGGCAGAGTAAAGCCGAGGTTGAGAGGGATGGTTTGTCTACCAGAAGCAACCTTCTATGAGGTCTTGTAGATAAGAATATACATGGTAAGTGTATAGGACAAGGAAGGTGATGCCTGGGCATCAGAGTTCAATCTTACAACTACCTCCAAAGACTTCAGAGAGGGGCTGATGAGACAAGTATCCAAACTAGTAATCTGATCCATACGTGGAGGATGTAGGGAGGAAGAAAGATGATATAAAAGGAGGATGAGACATTCAGAAAAGAAGAGGGGGAGAGAAAGAAAGAAAACACTATAGACTGGATAATTTTGTTATCTTCCTTTAAGAAGAAAGAAGTATAAGAACTAGCTCCTCGGCTTGAGTCCGAGGATAGTTTTTCATCATATAAACTTGCCCATCAATATTGTTTTGTGATCTTGAGCCATTACCGTTGTTAACGAAGCTTATAAGCAACTAGATTTAGAACTCATTCTCTACAAATTTATTGTATTGGGTTCTTTGGGCCTATACCATTTCTACTATTAGACTTAGGTGCAAATTGTGACCTTACAATTGGCGCCGTCTGTGGGAATCTTGTTGTTTTATTAAGCCTAACGTTCAACTATGGTAGGTTTAGGTCCTCACCAAGCTGAGTCTATAGGGTCCCAACGTTAGGAGCGTTCCCTCAACTTTGAGCGAGGTAGAGACCGGGAGGGGAGTGTGTATACTGCCTATACTAGCAGGAGTCAATCATTGAGTGGGAGCCGTGCCTCTCATGCAGAGCGTGCTAGAGCCATGCAGCTTGAGATTGATCACTTGAAGAGGAAGCTACGCCATGAGCAGTGAAAATGAACCCCTTCCACTTCTGACCCTTCTTCTGGCGATGATGGAGACAGCAATTATAGGCCCAAATTAAGAACTCCTCCCAGTGAATCATATTTGTATGAAGGGGATAGCTTGCATGACTACAGAAAGAAAAGTTTTTCTTGCAAAGGCTTGGGAAATGACGCTATGAACAGGGCATTGAATCAAATTGCTAAATCACCTTTCACGTGCAATATTGAGGAAGGCAAACTCCCTCGGCGGTTTATTCAACCAACGTTAACCATGTATAATGGACGAGCAGACCTTGTGAAGCATGTGAGCCATTTCAACCAAAGAATGGCCGTACATTCCAAGAATGAGGCTTTGATGTGCAAGATGTTCCCATTCAATTTAGGACATGTGGCAATGAGATGGTTTAATGGCCTGGGGGTGAGTTCTATTGATTCTTTTGAGGGACTTACCCGGGCATTTAGATCCCGTTTTATTACGTGTAGTAGGGTTCCTCGACCCTTGGACTTTTTGTTGTCTATGACTATTTGAGAAAGAGAAACTTTGAAAACATATTCAGACAGGTATTGGGAGATGTTCAATGAGATAGATGGAGATTTTGATGATGTGGCAATAAGAACTTTCAAGGTCTGCCTGCCTGCTGAGCATGGTCTGAGGAAATCACTAATAGGAAAGCCGGTTAATAGTGTACGCCAGCTTATGAACCGCATTGACAAGTATAAGCGGGTTGAGGAAGATCAACAATTGGGTAAAGGCAAGGGGAAGGTGGTCTCTCAGGATAGGAGGGACTTCAGGTTGGACTGGTTCAAAAATAATCATCATCAGCGAGATTTTTCAGGGCAATCTGGGGTTGTTCATCACAAGCAGTTAACTTGTTGTTTCGAGAACCACTGCATCAAATCCTGGAGAAAATCAAGAATGAGCCTTTCTTCCAGTGGCCAAACAAAATGGGAGGGGATCCCATGAGGCGTAACCAAAGCCTTCATTGTCAATACCATCAGGAGCGAGTACATACTACAGAAGATTGTAGAACTTTGTGGGGTCACTTGGAGCAGCTGGTACGAGGAGGCAAGCTAAAGCAATTCATATACCATCTTGGTGGATAGGGAGGCCATGCAGGGTCAGGATCACAGAAGGATACTTTTTTGAAACCACCTTTGGGCCGGATTAATGTTGTTCTCGCCACACCAGGAAGGGTTGGTTCTCACTATTCTAGGGTAATTTTCGTGACCCAACCTCTTGTAGGGGAATACTACCCAGAACCCAAAAGGAGCAGTGTGGAGGGCCGACCAGCGCTAAGTTTCTTTAACGATGACAAGGCTGGTACTTTACAACCACACGATGATGCATTAGTGGTTACCCTCAGGATAAAAGGATATGACGTGAAACGAGTGATGGTTGATCAAGGTAGTGGGGTGGAAATTATGTACCCAAATCAATATAAGGGTTTGGGGCTGAAACTGGGGGATTCAATCAGTTATGATTCACTCTTAATAGGGTTTGATGGGAAAGTTGTTATACTAATGGGTCATATCAAGCTACCAGTGCAGACTAGGGCGGAGATAGTAGATGTCAACTTCATAGTGGTGGATGCTTTCTCCCCCAACACAGCCATTGTCGCGAGACCCTGGCTTTATGCCATAAGAGCTGTCTCCTCTACCTTGCTTTTGAAAGTAAAATATCCGTTCGGTGGCTCGGTGGAAAAGCTAAGGGGCAGCTAGCCTATGGCCAGGCAGTGCGTGGTGGCTGCTGTCAGGCATCAAACCGAGGCAGAGTCTTCGACACCAACCAAAAAAAGTTTGTAGCAATCAATTGGGCCAACATCAGTTGGCATTACGGTAGAGGAGACAGAGTGTGAGGAATTGGAAAGAATTGTAATAGATAATGATAAGGAGAAGTATTTTCAGGTCGGATCTCAACTGCCTCCTAAGGAGAAGGAAGATTTGATGATGTTCTTTAAAGAAAATGTTGATGTGTTTGCATGGAATTCTTATGAGGCTCCTAGGGTGGATTCGATCTTCATTTGCCATCATCTAAGCGTCAATCCGGCTGTGGTACCAAGGAAACAACCACCTTGGCGTCCAAAGAGCATTCCAAGACTGTTAAAGAAGAGGTGATCAAGCTCAAACAGGCTAGAGCTATTAAGGAAGTTTTCTATTTTGAGTGGTTGGCTAATACAGTGGTCATGAAGAAGAAGAATGGGAAGTGGAGAGTATGTGTAGACTTTACAAATTTGAATAAGGTTTGTCCCAAAGATCCTTTCCTAATGCCTCGTATAGATCAGTTGGTGGATGCCACTGTTGGGCATCCTCGGATGAGTTTTTTGGATGCTTTCCAAGGTTATCACCAAATACCTTTGGCTTTGGATGATCAGGAGAAAACAACCTTTGTCACTCCAATAGGGAATTATCATTACAAGGTAATGCATTTGGTTTGAAGAATGTATGGACTACTTATCAAAGGATGATGACTAGGATATTTGAGCCATAATTGGGAAAAAGTATTGAGGTTTATGTGGATGACATGGTAGTGAAAAGTAAAGTGGCGTCCACGCATGTGGAAGACCTAAATGACACCTTTCAGACACTAAGAAAATATAAGCTGCGCCTTAATGCTTCTAAATGTTCCTTTAGTGTGGGATCGGGTAAATTTCTAGGTTATATGGTCACTCATCGTGAAATTGAAGTTAACCCTTCGCAGGTTAGAGAAATTAACAGCTTACAGCCACCTCAGAATTCCAAAGAAGTTTAGAGGTCAACAAGGATGACTGCTACCCTAAATTGGATTATTTCTCGGTTTGTAGACAGATGTAGGCCTTTCTTCCAATTGTTGAATAAAAGGAAGGGATTTGAATGTACTAAGGAGTGCCCTTTAGCCTTTCAGTAGCTTAAAGAATATCTTTCTCGGCCCAATGTGGATGAAGTTCTATTCGCCAACATTGCTGTGGCTTATCATGCCGTTAGTCTGGTGCTGATACGGGTTGATAGTGGTGTTTAAAGGCCAGTTTATTATATGAGCAAGTCCTTACATGAGGCTGAGGTGCATTATTTACCGTTGGAGAAAGCTATTCTAGCAGTGGTGCATGCTACACGTAAGCTTCCCCATTACTTCCAATCCCATACAGTTGTTGTTTTGACTCAACTTCTTCTTAGGTCAATACTTCGAAGCGCCGACTACATGGGAAGGATTGCCAAATGGGATACCATCTTGGGGGCTTTTGACATCAAGTATATGCCTCGTACCTCTGTAAAAGGCCAAGTCCATGCCGATTTGGTGGCCGAATTTGCTGAGCCCTCGTTAGAAGAAAATGCCAAGATGTTGGGCATGGATGAAAAATCAGTTGGCACAATCTCCATAAAGGAACCTTTGATGTGGAAAGTGTACGTGGATGGCATTACAAATCAGAGAAGATCAGGAGTGGGGCTAGTTGTGATCTCTCTAGAGAGAATCGTTATTGCGAAATCTTTGAGGTTGAACTTTTCAGCCACAAATAATGAGGCCGAGTATGAGGCTTTCTTTGTAGGGATAACTATGGTTCAAAGAATGGGAGGAAAGATGGTGGAAATGTTCTCGAATTCGAGGCTGGTTGTAGGCCAGGTCATAAGGGAACTTAAGGCCAAGGATCCGAGGATGCAGGAGTATTTAAACCAGGTTAGACATTTACAGTTAAAGTTTGAGTCTTTCATCTTAGTGCAAGTCCCCAGAAGCAGAAATACCCATGCAGAATCTCTTGCCACATTAGCAACGTCCTCGGCACAAAGCTTACCTTGAGTTATCTTGGTGGAAGATCTGTGTAGGCCTAATGAGGTGAATGAGAATGCAATCCATGTTCATCAAACTCAATTAGGGCCTAGTTGGATGGACTTCATTATGCTGTTTCTTAAAGAAGATGTCTTGCCTGAAGAAAGGTCCGAAGTTGACAAAGTGCGAAGAAAGGCTCCTCGGTTCTGGTTATCCGAGGACTAAAAGCTGTACAAATGCTCTTTTTTTGGACCATACATGTTATGTATACACCCTGAGGCAATCGAGTTACTATTGGAAGAATTACACGAAGGAATTTGTGGAAGCCATATTGGGGGTAGATCTTTATCTCACAGGGCACTAACCCAAGGGTATTGGTGGCCAAACATGCAGAGAGAAGCACAAAAATATGTGAAGAAGTGTGATCAGTGTCAGAGGTTTGCTCCAAACATTCATCAACCAGGGGGCGTCCTCAATACTCTGTTCAGCCCTTGGCCTTTCGCTCAATAGGGCTTGGATATTGTGGGACCTTTCCCCAAAGTAGCAGGGAATAGGAGATGGCTACTAGTTGGCACATATTACTTTATTAAGTGGGTTGAAGCTGAGCCATTATCAAATATTAGGGATTTAGATGCAAAAAAGTTCGTTTGGGGAAATATTATCACTAGATTTGGAGTTCCTTGTACCTTCATCTCAGACAATGACCTTTAGTTTGATAGCAAGACCTTTAGGAGGTATTGTTGTGATTTGGGCATTATATTACACCCTGGTTTATCCACAGGGGAATGGACAGGCCGAGGCTGTCAATAAGGTAATAGTGAATGGACTCAAGAAAAGGTTAGATGATGCCAAGGGGAAATAGGTAGAAGAGTTACCACACGTCTTATGGACGTATCGTACTACACCTTGAAGATCAATAGAGGAGACACTTTTCTCAATGATCTATGGAGCCAAGGCTGTAATTCCTCTTGAAACTGGATTCCCAACATTGAGGACGAGTTCTTTCACTCCAGACAATAATGATGAGTTATTGGGAAGAAGTTTGGATCTGGTCGAAGAACGAAGAGAAAATGCCATGATTCAACTGACGTATTATCAACATAAGCTCAAACAAGGCTATGATTCACATGTGAAGTTGAGGCCACTGGTTCTAGGGGATTTGGTATTAAGGAAAGTGTTAGGTACTGCAAAGAATCCGACATGGGGAAAATTAGGGCCCAACTGGAAAGGGTCATATCATATTACCTCGGTAGCAGGGATAGGATAGGGGCATATCATCTGGAAGATTTAGATGACAAAGTTGTACCACGCATATGGAATGTAAATAACTTGCGAAAATATTATTATTAATGAAAATTCTTCTTATCATATGTCGTTTATAATGTTTCATACTTTCTTTAAGTATTAAACAGAACCTTGGCTATGTTGGGCTCCTCGGACTACATACCTTGGATAAATTGGTATTTTACAATATTTTCCTAAGTGTTAAACAGAACCTTAGTTATGTCTGGTTCCTCAGACCCTCTACTTTGGGTAAAGTAACATTGTAAGTTACTTTCTTTACGTATCAAATAGAACATTGGCTATGCCTGGCTCCTCGGACTACATATCTTGGGTAAATTGATATTTCATAATATTTTTCTAAGTGTTAAATAGGACCTTAGTTATGTCTGGTTCCTTGGACCATCTACTTTGGGTAAATTAACATTGTAAGTTACTTTCTTTAAGTATCAAACAGAACCTTGGTATGCCTGGCTCCTCGGACCACATACCTTGAATAAATTAATATTTCATAACATTTTTTTAATGTAGCGTTTGGTACGGGGTAATGTTTTAGGATTCCCAGGAATGTTTAAAAATTCCCATGTTTGGTTGCAAATTACACTAGGGAATTAGATGCCAGGAGAATATGGATTCCCACCTTAAACCTCTCTCAGTAGGAATGTGGATTTCCTTTAAAGCAAGTGGGAATCCAGATTCCCAAGCTTAAAGGAAATTGTATTTTTTATAAATTGACAATTTTAACAATTTTTCCTTATTATTTAAGCAATTAAGCTAAAGTATAAAACAAATTATCACTATATTTTTCCTTATTTTTATCTTTTCTTACCAAAATAATATAAATAGGATAGACAACTATGTTGATATATTCTTTAACAAAGTTTTATTTATGTTTCACGTGTGGAAAAAAAAAGTTGTCAGGTTATTTTGTTATGGATTAAACTCTTTTAAAAATTATTATTAAGAATAAAAGTATTTAAGAATTTAAATAGTTATTTTTGTATTGTACTTATCATTTTGAAAGGTTAGACTATAATTTTAATGAATTTGTCACAATTAATATTTTATATTTGGTTTTTCATTATTTATTTAGAGGAAGATTTTTTTTTAAAGGACTTGGTAGTTCACATTCAAATTTAAGGATAGAATGAGAAAAATAAATAATTCATTTAAGATTCCTGGGAATAAACCAAATATTATCATCTCACATTCCCAATGAAACCAAATATAGGAATAGCTACATTTTTAGGAATGCAATTCCTAGGAATGCGATTCCTAGGAATCTGAATGGTAGAAGTAATGTGGATTTCCCCGTGCCAAACACCACATAAGTGTTAAACAGAACCTTAGTTATGTTTGGTTCCTCGGACCATCTACTTTGGGTAAATTAACATTGTAAGTTATTTTCTTTAAATATCAAACAGGACCTTGGCTATGCCTAACTTTTCGGACCACATACCTTGGGTAAATTGATATTTCTTAGCATTTTTCTAAGTGTTAAACAAAACCTTAGTTATGTTTGGTTCCTCGGACCATCTACTTTGGATAAATTAATACTGTAAGCTACTTTCTTTAAGTATCAAACAAAATCTTGGTTATGGCTGGCTCCTCGGACCACATACCTTAGGTAAATTGATATTTTACAATATTTTTCTAAGTGTTAAACAGAACTCTTTGGTTCCTAGGACCATCCACTTTGGGTCAACTAACATTTAAGGTTGATCTTGATTGTGTTTAGCCATTCTGATCACATATCTTGGGGATTCCCAAAATAGTGATCTGAACAGATAGGAGTTCATGAGCATCACTTAAAGAATTTGTAAGTATATCAAACCTATCTGTTGTCTGGTCAATACTTGATTATTTTCTCAAGATTATTAGGTATATAGTGAATGATGTGAGTGATTGTTCTATTGTGATGTATGGATCTTGCAGTTACAAAGGCATTTTGCTAACTTGATTAACTAATTGACTTTTGATTTTGTTGATTAATTAGACAAGAATTATCATTTATGCAGATGACAAAGTTAGGTATATGTCATTGTCCTACTAATTAGGTACTAAGCAAAACAAAAGTCATACAAAGAAAAAATACAAGTATCATACACAAAAGAAAAAACTTGGCATTTTCATTAATTTAAAGCCTTTTGAAAAGGCAATTTACTTACAGAATGGCCAATGGCATTTAAAAAAAAAGAAGTAGAAAAAACTACTAAAGCTAAAAGAAAGAGCAAACAAGGACAAGTCATGGCTTTGTCTTTATCACAAGATTGCCCTTGGAAGTCTTTGAAGGCTTGTTAGGAGTCGTGGTGTTAGAAGCAAGCCCTTTGGATCCTCCTTAGTGGTGATGGGAAGGGTCGCCAAGACAATTTCCATTGATTGGGTAGTTCCCTTCTCCGTAGCAGGCTCTTTAGGGGCAATGGGGGGTTGAGCAGCATCATGGGCCACCTCTTTAATTGTTTAAGTTGGTTGCTCGATGGCTTCAGGCTGCTTAACCTCCTCGGACTAATGTCCAGTGGAAGGAAAGGCTTCAACTGAGCCGTCCTTTCCATCATCTGCTCCCTTGGAGGCAGCATCAACCTTGGGGACAAATGGGGTAGAAGCCCGGATGACTGGGGGATAGTAGACATTTTTTGTCCTTCAAAGAGTAGAAGAGACATCAATCCCAGCTTAGGTAAGTACCTCATTCCATACTTGGAGGCAGTAATACCTACATACCTCTGTGACCTCCAACTTGAGGTTTTCCTCAGTCTCAGCCACACCAGCCTCATATCCATCCTGCTCGACCTTATTCCTTGCCTTCTCAGCTTCTTCCTTAGCCTTTATTGCTTCTTCTCTAGCTTTATTAGCTTCCTCTTTGGCATTCTCAGACACCCTTAAACTCTTATTGAGGGCCTCTATCTGCTTCTTTACTGTAGCATAATCCTCATCGGCCTGGCAAAGTTGTAGCTGTTGAGTCTCAGCCTGCCTTTTAGCTACATTCAGAGCTGCATCGACGCTCTTTTTCTCGCTTTCTGCCTGTTTTAGCTGGGCAGTGACCTCTTGCAGCTTCTTCTCCACATCCTCAAAGGTCTTTTGGGCATTAATGTGCCTGGCCTCCTCATCCTTCATTGCCTTGTACGAGGTGATAATTATCTCCTCAACCTTATGAGCAGATTGGACAGCCTAGTCACAAAATTAAGAAGGAACAAAGGGGCATAGTCAGATAAAAAAAACTAAGTATAAAAAATGATGAGTGAAAGGTGGAAGAGTTAGATAGCAATCTTACCATGGAAAACTCCTTCTTTAACGTCATGAAGACCTTAAGATTCCTCATCTGCCTCAGCTCAGCAATATCCTCAAGCAGCAAAAGAGCTTGCTCCAATGCGTCAGCTACGCAGGCAGCTGTTCTTAAGTTAGAGCTTCTAATGGAGGCGTTAGCAGTGACAACATGATCATCCAGGATCATGGTCGGAGCCTAAACTGGAGCAGGTGCAGGGATTTAGACCTCGGCCCTCTTCTCCAAGGTCATCTGAGATGTGTGAGGCTGCTTGGCCCCTTTTTATGACTCCACTTCCCTAGGAAAAATACTTTTGCCCTCTTTTAACACGTCTTTACCCTTAGGCTGATCCCTTTTCCTTTTGAGATCAGCCAGGTCGGTACGTTGGGGCTGAATGGGTGGAAGAGAGGGAAGCTTGGATTGTTTAGGCTTCCCTTGTTCTTGTCTTTAAGGGGAAGGAGATTTGGTCTTGGTCGCTTTACTTGGCTCTTGACCCTTCACCTGAGCTTCCATTAGGCCTCGGAGGCTCTAACGGGGCTTGCACTCAATCGGCATTGTATTCGAGATAGTGGTTTCTACTTGCAAAAGATGTGCTAGCTCTCTAGATGAAGTGCCAAGATCACTAGTTGGACTTCCAAGGGATGTAGGTTGGTTGAAAACGTCGAATTTGTCCTCGAAATCTGAGACTTCAACAATTTCTTCCTCTTCCTTGATGATGGGTTGGGAGGTTGCTTCACCAGTTGTACGTTGGGATGGAAGAGGTATTGTAGGGTTGCCTTCTGGCATAGGCCATGTGATCAGAGTACCGCTGGGGATAGGAGTGCCCTCAGGAAGAAGGAAACCCTCGACTGCAACACTTATGCGGTGCAGGCGGGGGTCGCTAGCCCTTATGACACATTTCGACACTTGAAAGGTTTTGGATATAGGGGTATATCCAAGGATCAGATATGCCGCTCTGAGTTGACCATCGCCATGAACATATATCTCAGCTTTCAAGATCCTGTCCAAACTTGCTTAGCTGACAAGACTGAAATTCGGAATGGCGGTGTGCCTATCTGCAAATCATTAACGAAAAACAATGTTAATCAAAGGAATGTTATAAGTACAAACATAAGAAGGAAATAAAGAGTAAAGGGTGACTATGGAGTGATTGACTTAAACCTAGAATCCCACCTGGTATCCCTTCTCTCGTCGGACAGGGTAGGCCATTATGCCACTCCTCAGACACGATCAAAAAATCCTTATTTAGGCCTTTGTTGGAATCGGGGAGGCATTGGATAAGCCTGACCTCGGGATACCTAAACTTTAGGTAGTACCCTTGCCCTTTTAGGTGGTAAAGGTTGTAGATCCAATTAACATCGTGATAGGTAAATTCTAAACCCATCCTTTCGTTAAGTGCATCTACACAACCTAGTATTCTAAACACGTTTGGGACACACTGGGTGGGAGCTAACCGGTGAGCCCTAAGGTAGTCCCTACTAATTATGCCCATTGGGATTCTCATTTTCCCCTCTATAAAGGTGATTATGGGGATTACTACTTCTCTTTCCCGCCTTTTCTCATGCCACTCTCCTTCCTCACAGTACTTAATGGATACCCTAGGTGGAATCTTATACTGAGCTCTAAACTCCTCTATTTTTTCCTCAGAGTCTACCAAAGAGGCAAATCTACCCATTTTTAAGAGAGGGTTGAAGGTATTGAAAAACAAAGAAAGGGAAAAGAGAGTCGAGGAGAAAGAGACACAGAAGAGAGAAAAGTATACAAAAAAAAAGAATGAGTGAAGAGGTTTATGAAGACTTACGCTAAGAAGAAAAACCTCCTTGGACTAATTCTTGGTAATTGTGAGGGCACGTGTAGACTGTGAAATTTTGCAGGTTCGTTGTATGAGTATTGAAATGGGAAAGATGATTTGATTAGATGATATTTATATCAAAGAAGGTTTAAAAGCGGGAAAATTCCCGCTTGTGCTCTTGCACAATCCTCAACCGTTGGATCTGCATCACATTGTAGAACGTGGGGGAAATAAAGCCGTAGAAATTTAATGAGGGAGCATCTCGCATGCCGAAGCGTCAAGAACATGTAATGGGCAATTCAAGGGACACCTTCATTGTCAGAAATGATGTGTGACGAACACAAAATAACAGTGATAGATATCGAGATCCTCTTTTCCTCCTATGTTGGCAGAAATGAGAATCTTGAGGGGCTATTATAGGGTTAATGGGCCCCAGAGTATATATCTATGTATGTGTTGAGCCAATGGCCAAATCCGAGGACATTAGGAAGTTCGAAAATGGGAAAATATAATCTCAAGGGTCCGGGTTGGAAAGTAAAAGGATGAAGTCTGACTAAGGTCGTCCAAGAAGGCGGTCCGAGGTGGAATATTTTCTTGGCAGAGTAAAGCCGAGGTTGAGAGGGATGGTTTGCCTACCAGAAGCAACCTTCTATGAGGTCCTGTAGATAAGGATATGCATGGTAAAAGTATAGGACAAGGAAGGGTCGTGAAATATCTAAAGAAAAAGTTGTTGTCACCGCATTGAATGCTCTGCAGCTAACTCTCTGGCCACATTAACGAGGAGGTGATGCCTGAGTATTAGGGTTCAGTCTTACAGCTACCTCTAAAGACTTTAGGGAGGGGCTGATGGGACAAGTATCCAAACCAGTAATCTGATCCATACGTGGAGGATGTAGGAAGGAAGAAAGATGATATAAAAAGGAGGAGGAGACATTTAGAAAAGGAGAGGGGGAGAGAAAGAAAGAAAACACTGTAGACTGGATATTTTTGTAATCTTCCTTTAAGAAGAAAGAAGTATAAGAACTAGATCCTCGACTTGTGTTCGAGGATAGTTTTTCATCATATAAACTTGTCCATCAATATTGTTTTGTGATCTTGAGCCATTACCGTTGTTAACGAAACCCATAAGCAACTAGATTTAGAACCCACTCTCTACAAAGTTATTGCATTGGGCTCTTTGAACCTATACCCTTTCTACTATTGGGCTTAGGTGCAAATTGTGACCTTACAATTTACATCAACACTAGGGCTTAGTTTGGAAATATACTTTCCAATAATAAATAAGATACTTGGTATAATTAGGACCAAAATAAAAACTTTTTTAAACAACAATTTGACTTTCACTATGGAAAATATTATTGTTAGAGTTATTCCTTTTTTGTAAAGTCCAATTATTTTATTATCATTCTAACCTTCACTTGGATGGAAAGTATTTTCACTATTAGTATCATATAGGAAATTATGCTACAATAAACCAAATTATGCTAAAAATTATATTTGGAAATATAGCAAGAAAAGTTCATTACTATTTAAATAAAAGCAATACATAAAAAAACAACATTTGGCATTGAAAGTTACAGAAAAGATTAAAAAAAAAAAAAAAAGATCGGTCGGGTCTCACCTCCGCAGATCACCACATCATCCCTACTAGTACCACCTTATACTGCCATCATTGTTTATCGTCATTGGCTGCCATTGATTGACGATGACAGCAACTGTCCACATTGATTGCCATTTCCTACCCCTATTTTGCTCTTGTATGATGGCACTTTATCACTCTATTTTTCCATTATGCTCTGGTTTAATTAAGTAGGGGTATGTTTTTTCTATTTGAGGCTCATAAGTTACACAAAATGGCACATCACTATTTTTTTTTGTGTCAAATCTACTCAAAATCTACCAAACTCACTCACTTGCTTCATCACAATGTCGTCCTATATCGATGTTCCTTAAGCTATTAGTATAGCCGCTCTTTGGCCATAGTAGCATTCTTTGATCATTGGTGCAACTGTTCTCGGGTCATTGTAGCAGTCTTTTGGCATTCATCCATCTTTGTTGTTTGTTGCCATTATCAACATTTTGTACGATTCATTCCACATTTTGAATGACCTAGTCATTCATGATCATTATCAGGGCATCTTTACAAACTTATATTCTATACTCAAAGCATTTTTAAGCAACTACCTTGAGTTTAAGAGGAGTTGTTAAATATATTGTTGATTGTGTTAAACATGTTGTGGCCCAGGAGGCCAAGTATATAGTAGGCACAAGCTAGTATAGTGTTACCCTAGAGTTGGCTCTTATATATAACCTACTTTGGATTCATTGTAATGCATAATTATGACTAGAAAATATATAGCAGCTAAGAGTTTGTTTTTGTTTTTGTTTTTCTCTGTGGACATAGGTCATTTGGCTAAATCACATTAATTCTTGATGAAGCAGTATCTCGTTGATTTACTTGGATTCGTCCAGACGGCTCCTGAAAGTACTCTGACGAACCTGTGGGAGCAGGAACTTACTCAAGTGGTCACCGGTGTGGTGCCTGCCACAACGCCTCCGATGATAAAGTCAGTATCGAAGAAGATAATGATTGAAATACCAGGAAAAAAAAATGATTCAGGTGGTGATGTTGTTTTTTTATGTACCTTGTATTAGTGTTGTGAAGGTTTTATATACCTTTGGGGATTGTAGCCGTTGGAGTGTTAATGACTCCCTGATAACGTCTCTGGTGGAGTTATGGACTTTAATGCGTTCCCGTCGGTTCGTCCAGCTGGTCTCGTAACGGTTGGAGCTTTATTGGCAGCATTGAATGGCATTAATTCTTTTTGATGACGCGGATACTGGTCATGTTCGTCCGTGAAGGCAACTTCGTCTATAATTATCCTCGTCAGTTACGTATTCGTCAGTACCATCAATTCTTACATCTGCTTTTCTTTATTCTCTCATTCAATCACTCAACAACTATAACAGTTAAGGCAGGAAATGTTGCAGTATTCGATTATTTTTTATTTGATTTATATTTTAAAAACTGTAACATTAAATTATATATTCTTATTATTTTTATGCTCATGACAAATTTATCTTTTTTTTGGATGTTGTTTACTATTCGATCAACATATTGATTCTTTGAGTATAATTTTAATACCAAAAAAGTAAATGAAATTTAAACATTTTAGATATGAGATAGACATTGATCTCTGATTATCTTGAAAATTTGAAAGAGTGGAGGGTATAAGGAGAAAATATGATCCAAAATTGTTGTTTTATCAAGATACACTTTCAATAAAAAAAATATTAGGTGATATAACATTGATAAAAGTTATGTGTATGTAACTTAAGCCTATCCCAATTTTATTGTTTTGTTCATAATTGTTCCTTAATTACCGACTCTACAACAGTAACCAATAATTTGAAGAGATTAAAAAAATAAATAAATAAGGGGCAAAATCCTATGTACCTTAGTCAAATATAAAATAGGCATCCCTTTGTGGATAACTTAGGGTCCGTTTGTTACGTTGTTTAAATAACAGTTTTCAGTGTTTAAACAACATTACATATATTTTCACACACTTCTCCACCCATACATATTTTCAAAAAATATGAACAAGTTACTAGAAATTTCTTACCAAACATATGCCCTTAGAAATTTAAAAAACAAAGGATTCCAGACTTTCTGAATTTTCTTTAGATTGTATATGCATGGTATGAAGCGTACCATATCTTAGTCTAGTGAACTTGTACAATTACATTACGCCTGTTTCTTTTAGAGAGAACAAAAAAAAGAAAATGTTTTATTTAGTTTTCAATTGAGTCTTTAGTAAGACTTTAAATTTTATTCAATGAAAAAAAATTTTCATAAGAGGCAAAGAAACATTTTAAGCTTTTGCGAAGTGGAAAACATTACACATTTTCTTGTGCTGGCATCCTTCTCTGTTCCTTTATACTTTGTTGTCATGCACCATGACCATCACATCATCTCCAACAATGGCAACACCTCCACGGCTCCACCATCAGCTCTACATGAATCATCAATTATTAATCGTGAAAACCAAAAGAGATTATTTTCAGAGTAGTAACCAAACACAAGAAAGCAATTGAATTTCTATAGGAAATATTGTGATATTGTCCACTAAAGCAACGAGAGCATTAGCCAAATTTATTGATGTTAATAGAATTAATTAACTTAAATTTATAGGGAATTAAATAACATATTTCATAGGAAGAAAGCTCCTGATGGGACACTTAATTAAGGGTCTTATTCAATTCTATAAAGAGGAATCTACATCACACAAAAGGCCACACAACTCAGTTATTAAGCGAGTAATATTAGTTGTGTTGTGTCAACTTGTTTAATAACAGGTCATGTTTGTGTGGATATATATAATCAAATATTCCTAAGTCGACATGATAAGAACATGCAATGAGAACATAAATTCCCACCATTACATCTTACTACGTTTAACGTTGGCAACAACTCTACCTCCAACATGCCACATGAAATATCAATCATTAATCGTGTAAACCAAACAAGATTATTTTGATAGTAACCAAAAACAAGAAAACAAATTCTTTTCTATAGGAAAATATTTTCCACTAAAGCAACAAGAGCACTAGGAAGTTTGATTGATATGGATACAATTAATTAGCTTAAATTTATAGGGAAGTAATAAATTTAATCGGATCCTGCCAAAATTTAAATTCTACCCAATAAAGGGATATGCTTCATTTGGTGATCAAATCAGAAGGAAACTCTTAAGTCTTAATGGGTACTTAATTAGAGGCCTCATTCGTTCCAAGCTAAAAAGAGGGGGCTCTACCTAACGTGAAATTATTAGGTCCATCGGGAGGATTGCTAAAGTGGTCCTTCCAACTAATGAAACAATACTACCTATGCAAATGTGTAAGTTAGCTTCCTAATCACTATAAAAAATATAAATAAAAAAATCATTAGATGATATTATATATGTATAAATAGTAACATTTTATTGGTTAGGAGGACCACTTAGCAGTCCTCTAGCCGACCTAATAATTTCTCACAAAGTGCGCAAAAAAAAAAAAAAAACCTCTCTATAATTGAAAAATAACGAGCTCAATTCTTTCCTAACTTAATTAAGCATCGGAGACTTCCTACTGGGTTTAAGGTATCTTCGATTTTCTTATTTTATTTGCGTTTAGTATTCGGGGTCCAAGGTTTGAGCAAAATCATACATCACCCATTTATTAATTTAATGAAACATGCAATTATGTAGAATTAAGGCGCATCTAAATTTGCTGTATTGATCAGTCGTTATACAATAAGAGCCACCATGGCACCACCAATGCAATATTGACTTGGCAACATCTGCCTGCTAGCAGTGGCCCACTTGTTAGAATTTAAGAAAAGTATTTGATAGCTACCAACTTTATATTAGCTTTTTAGGCCTAGATCTATTCAGCTTACATTTTCCTCTTTAATCTGATATAAAATGAAGTTTGGTGTTCAACCAAACGTACGTCATGGACTATTAGATGAAAGTTCATGTGCTTTGGTGTTCTTCCATTATTTTAAAAGAAGGGCAAAAAAATTTTAATAAAAACTCTATGACATAGAGTAATGAAGAGGGTTCTATTTATTAAGTTATTTCATTTTGGAAAGTAATTTTCTTTCTAATTAAGCTCAGGTATAAATTTAACGTACTTCTAAAATTAATGATATATATATATATATATATATATCATTAAACATGCTATTATGAGCAAAGGCGGTAGAACCAAAGGCGGTAGAATCTTGTGATCATTAGTATTGAAAACAAATATATAGAATAATTCAAAGTAAATGATAATTGAAAGTAAGACGGTAGAACCAGCCAAGCAGTTGCGTATCAAAATAATTCAAAGTATTGAAAACAGAAGTGTTTATTGAATGTACATCAAAACACTTACAATAGTAGTAGTAGCAACAAGATTACAGTGATCAACAAGGATCAGTGGGATAAACAGTACAAGGCTTGAAAGCTAGTCCTTGTTCTAGTTACAAGCTTTGTGTATCAGTGAGATATTATGATCTAAGGAAGTCCTAGAGAGAGTTCTAAGGGAAATCCTAGAAAAGATTCTGAATTTAACAATAAGGGACAACCCCCCTTATATAAGTAAATAAAACAGTGAATAGTACAAAGTGAATAGTGACATTTTACTATTCATATCAGGACCCGTGAGGGGCATCAGGAGCATAATATTCGGAAGAAATCAAGTCGGCTTTTTGAGACTAAAAGTAGTTTGGCTGGAAGTGCCAAAAAGTGGTCAACAAATGAATCATGGTAGCAGCAGTAAATACTTTTACTCTTGAGTGAATATTGTAACATCAGTGGCCTTTGTGCAGGCCAGAAAAATATGGGAATTAACAGGCTCCTAGGTCAGGAGTATTTTCATCATATTCTTCATCATGCCCAAACCAATCTTTTGGATAAGGTTGGGAGTAAGGGTAATAAGGGCTTTTGGCAACAGGGCTTTCAGCAACAGATCCTTCTTCTTCAGAATTTCTGTTCTCAGCTTCCTTCTATTCTTCAATCTTTTTCTTGAGAAGGGCATATAAATCATCTTTACTTACATTATCAATATCCGAGGCCTGTGAAGTAGAGGGAGCTTTGGAAGTAGACTGGGCACTAGATATTAAATGCTTAGGAGGTGGTCTCCAGTAAACATTATCCATTATTTGTGAAACGTAACCAAACTTGTCCCACCATTTAACATACCAATGTCTAGTAAGGATATCACCCTCTTTCTCATATTGCCACTTTAGAATCCAGGGGACTCTGAAACGTTTAACAAAGTGGAGAAGGGCCGAAAATTTGGCATTATGAGCATTTACTTTAAAGCTTTGTTTCCAAAAATTGAAACAGTCAACAAGAGGTTTGGGGAAGATATCAATATCAGAACCAAATTGATTCCACCAACAGATGAACCAAAGAGGCAAATCAGCATTGTTGTCAAACTTTTTATCAAAGTTAATAAACCATGAATGAGTCATTGTTTCATTCTGGTGAAGCATGAACCTGAACCAAGCGTCAATATAATCATGGTATGAATATGGAACAGAGTGTTTAGGGAGTCTTTTAGTAGAGGTAAGGGGAATGTCCCCAACTGGCTTCAGTAGCAATATTTTTTAGGTAAACACTGTGGTAAATAATTTTGGTTTTTTCATCTAAGTCAAAAATGGTTTTAATAACGGTAGCATCTTCTTGGCGTAAAATGTCAGAATAAAATTCTAACTTTTTACCACCATGCTCGGGAACTCAGTGACATAAAGGAGGGAAATAGCTTTTTGCAATCTGAAGAGGATTCTTGATTGCTGCTCGGTTTGGTTCAACAAAAAATAGGTTTTGGGAATATTGTTTTTTAACATATTGGGAAGCATTGGGTTTCCTTGGGTAAATAGTTTGAACAGGTTGGTTAATAGGGGTCAAAGCATAAGGGTCATAGGCAGAAACCAAAACAGAGGAATAATTAGGCTTAGGAATTGATCCTAAGGTGGTAAAACGGTTAGCAATGTCTCCTGGGGAGACAGGTTCATTTTTAACAATTTGGTTGGGTGTGGCCGCAGGACCTTTATCCTTGGATCCTCTACTTGCCATCATGGCACTGCAGGAATTCACGGGTAAGAAAATCAGGAATAGAGTTTTGAGAACCTTTAATATATTCAATATTAAAATAAAAAACACTTAAAATAGCTTGCCATCTGGCAAAAATATGTTTTGAAGCAATATTTTCAACATCTTTTTCAATAACATATTTGGCACTTTTGCAATCAATTCTTAACAAAAACTTCTGATTTAATAAATCACTTTGAAATTTTGAAATGCATAGGACTATAGATAAAATTTCTTTTTTTATAGTACTATAATTTCATTGTGCAGTATTCCAGACCCCAGAGTAGAAGCGAACAATTTGTTCAGAAGAATTAGGTGAAACTTTTTGTTTCAGAATACCCACGTAACCAATGTCAGAGGCGTCAGTTTCAATAATTTTGAAGGCATTAACAGTTGGGATGCCAAGACAAGGCAAAGTTTTAACATGGGATTTGATCTGTTTAACAAGAGAAGTATGAATATCAGTCCAAGGAGGAGGATTACTTTGTAGCCGATCAAAAAGTGGTTTACATTGTTTCCTCAGATTTTTGTAAAAATCAGCAACATAATTTAAGGAACCAAGGACTCTTTGAAGTTGAGTTTTATCAATAATTTCATCAGGAAATTTATCAGCAAATTGAATGGCTCTATCAATAGGACGAATCTGTCCTTCGAAGATGTCATAACCGAGAAATCTGACTTTGGTTTGAAATAGTTTGATTTTCTTAGCAGAGACAACAAGACCATTTCTTTTGATAGTGTCTAGAAACGAGTACAAATGTTCCCAGTGTTCATTAATAGATTTGGAGAAGATCAAAACATCATCAATGTAAACAATAGTGAAATGGCTGAAAGAATTGAAGATATCATTCATAATGTTTTGGAATACACTAGGAGCATTTTTTAGACCAAAAGGCATAACATTCCACTCATAGTGACCAAAAGGTGTGGTAAAAGCAGTTTTATACCTATCCTTCTCACTAATCTGAACTTGCCAAAATCCAGATTTTATATCAAATTTGGAGAATATTACAGCATCACTCAGCCTATGAACAAGATCATTTTTATTGGGGATAGGGTACCTGATCCACTCTAAGACTTTGTTCAAAGGTTTGTAGTTAATCACAAGGCGAGGGGTACCTCTCTCAAGCTCAGCATTTTTCTGGACATAGAAAGCAGCACAAGACCATGGAGACTTGTTGTTCCTAATAAGCTTTTTCTTGAGTAGATCATTGACCTCGTTTTTACAAAATTCAACAGTTTCAGCATTCATTTGAATAGGACGAGCTTTAGTATGAATATTCTTTTCACTAAAATCTTTAGCATAAGGTAGGTTAACAATATGTTTCTTTCTGTGCCAAAAAGCATTAGGAATTTCAGAACAAATATCACTCATTAATATTTTCTAAAAATTAACAATTTTGGATTGAAGTAATTTATCAGAAAGTTGTTCAACAATTTTCTTGTACCTAACTTCTTGTTGAAGGAAGTTAAGGTGTTTGACTTTAGCATGGATCAGATTAAAAGCATCACGAGTTTCATGTTTTGAACAAAATTTGAATTTTACTTTTTGTCCAAAAGGATCAGTAGTAATTCCATCATCTTCAGTAAGAAAAGGGTATAAAGAGTTAATAAAAGGCAAACCAAGAATCACTTTATCAGTCATGTTTTCCACAAGCACAGAGGGAATTTTAAAGCAAACATTATCATGGCAAACATGAGCATTGTTCAATTCATACTTGATTTTCATTTTAGTTCCATTAGCAGAAACTAATCTTTCAGTAGATTTTTCAAAATATTTAGAAGGAATTAGTCCTTCTTGAATACAATTAACATCAGCACCGGAATCAATCATAGCAACAACATCAAAAGCATAATCATGAGCAACAACAATTTTGACCTTAGTGTACCATTTAGGCAGCATATGTTTAACAAGAGACAATTGATTATCAAACAAATTAATCAAGACACGATCAGAAACATTACCAGAAGGAGAAGCTTGTTGATCGGATTCATCTCCATCTTTTTGCTCATCATCATCAGATTGGTGTTTATCCATGTTTTTATCAATCTTTAGAATTAACAATTCTTGTTTAAGATGATCATTGTCATGTTTAATAGTTTTAACATAATTTTTTAACTGAATTATTTCTTGTTTAACAGTTTTTATTTCATGTTGAAGATCATTAACAGTTATTTCTTTTGATTTATTTTTATTAAATCTATTCAAAGTTTCTTCAAAACTTATCGTAGAATTAACTCTTTTAACCTTATCTTCTTTTGTTAAGTTTTTCAAAAACTTGTCAAGATAATCTTTTTGTAAATTAGGGTCTTCAATTTTACTTATCATTGTTAAAAGTAGATCATCATTCTCTTTAGTTTTGGTTAACATTTTAACAGATTTAATCATGTTACAACAAGAATCTCTACAACCAAGTTTAATATTAGGAAATTTAGAAACATCACTACAAGAGTGATAATCAGAATCAGATGAGGAGGAGAAATCCTCTTCAAAGGAATCAGTTGAAGCAACAGATTCAAGAATCTGAAATAGTTCATTTTGATCATTATTATTAATGTTTAACATGTTCAACGCATTTTTCAATTTACCAGGCTTTTGGTTACAGTCTTTACTGAAATGACTAAATTTGCCACAGTTAAAGCATTTACCTTTACCTGATCTTTGTTTAACATGTTTTTGAAAAGCAGATTTGTTTTTCGTATAAAAATCATTGGGTTTAACAAAGTGGGTTCTGTATCTTTTATGCTTTTTATGGGAATAACTTTTGTAAACCTTATCATGTTTACTTTTCCTTTTTGCCTGGAAGGGGCAATAGGAGGTAAACCATATTGTTCACAGAAATTACCCATTTCATATTTAGCTTTCTTTTTATCTTTTAACTGTTGTTTTAACCATTTTTCATCATTGCACTTATTAATTCCAAGTTTTTTAATAGTGCTGAAAATATCACCATAAGTTAAATTATCAAAATCAATAGAATCATTTTTACCAATTAATTCATTTTTTACCTTATGAGCAAAGATAGGAGGTAGACCGTCAATAAACCTCTCTTTCCAATAAGGCTTCGTAGAGTCTTTTCTGAGCATGACTCTAGAAATAAACACATCTTGGTACTATCTGTAATCAGACATAGTAGGACATCTCAAATTATTCAAATAATCAGAAATTCGAGACAAAATATTAGATGGAGTACCAACAAAATGTTTAAAAATGGTGTAAACCAAAGTATTGACACCATCAGGAACACCACGATTAATATTTTCATCAAAAATGGGCATACCATCAGTATCTCTTTTAACAGCATGTTTAATAGATTCTCTGGATTCTTCTATGAGATGTGAATCCCACCATCCTCGAAGAGAACCAATGAAACCAGATGCAAGCAAATCAACAATATCAGGATGATCAAGATTGTCATGATTGTTTATGTATGCAATACCAACCATAGACATATGAGCCATTTTGTTAATAATTTCTTGTTTAGACAAACCATCAATATTCCATTCATAAAGTTTATTGGCAGAAACAGAGAATTGAGTTTGAGAAGATCTTTCTTCAAACTGCAAATCAGGAGGAGTAGGTTTAGAATACCAATTTTTTGTAAAAGACGTGGGATTGAGTTTTCCAACAAATCTTTTAATTTCAAGTAAGCTTAAACCATCATCAAAAGCATTTTTTAAAGAATCAGAAGATAATGAGTCAGAATTTGTGTCTTCATCAGAAACAATTTCTTTCTCATTTCTTGAAATAGCACAAGCAGCGCTTCTAGAAGTAGAAGTTTGCTCGGTTTTAACTTTTAAATCAGCAAGCATTTTTTCAATTTTTTCAATAGTTGATCCTTGAGAGGTAACTAAATCAAAAGTCTTACTCTGAGAAGTTTTAAAGTCAATATTTTTTCTTTGACTGGGTAAATCAATCAAAGGTTTCTCAGGTTTTGAAACAGCAGTTTTTTCAACAATTTTTTCTTCAATACGGTCAAGCTGTTGACCAATAATATGCAAAGATTCATTAGCAAAATTGTTTTGTTCAATAATGGCAAAAACAGGAGTTTTATCATTAGCAATTTTGAAAGGGGAGGCTTTCACATCAGTGCTTTCTTTATCATTTTTGCAAGTAATCAAAACAGTTTCAAGGGGTGGATGACTGGATTTAACAATGGTTTTATCAGGTTTAACAAAAGCAGATTTTCTTATTACGTTCAAGTAATTGGTATGAACCTCATCTCTTGAAACATAATAATTCTCAAGATAATCAAAAAACAAAATATGTTGTTTTAACAAATTCATTTTTTCTCTCCATTTCCTTTTGATTCTGTCTTTTTCAGACTGAGCAAAAGTACTTTGGTAATACTTCCTTTTATCATGGTTTGCTTTAGAAAAGAATTCATTACTTAAAGCAACCATATCAATTTGAAAAGCAGGGATTTCAAAATCCATATCCATCAAATTTATCACACGCAAATGATTGTAGTAAATAGGAGGAGTTTCAATAGGTGGAAAATCAGATCCAGAAGGAGCATCAGATTTTACATCTTCTTCTTCTTCTTGATCATTTTTTGAAGGAAATTTAGGTTTAGTTGAATAATAAGTATTGCTAACTTGGGAATTATTGCTAGCAACTCCTTTTAGCTTCAAATCTCTAGGTTCAAAATTCTTTTTTAAAAATTCATCAACATCAAAGTTTCTTTTAACAAAACTTTCAGATTCAGCAAAGGACTTTCTTCCTTCATTGATTCTTAAGGGTTTGTTAGTAGGAAAACATTTGGTATCATCAAAAAATATTTTAACAGTTCCATCAGTATATTGAGCAATTTTAGTAAGATCAAGTTTATCAAAAATAGGTTTAACAGGTGGTGCAACTTGTTCCAAAGTCCATTCTCTGGGAAGAGTAATATCTTGGCATTGACTCATTTTAGGGACTTGGATCTTAGCATCAGGGGTGGAACATTGAATCACCATAGTTTTTCCAACAGGATCACGTCCTCTAGACCGAGGAGTTAGCTGGGAATCAAGCAATCTATAAAAAATTCGGTAAATAAGAGTAAAAGGTCTACTACCATCATCCATATCATAACCAGATGTCAATATATTCAAAGTTAAAGCTTTAATAATATTAGGATCATCTAAAGCAAGAGCAAGATCAGGATAACAATCAAAGTAAATAGGACCATCATACAAAGAAGCAGTAATCATGCCAAGAATGCTATCATTAAATTTCTTAAATCTAGCATCACGTAAACACATAAGCACAGAAGCATCAATTCCTTTTCTTGTTAAAGGTTTAACAGCAACATGAACCAAACCAATGTGTAGATATTTAAGATTTTTCTTGGACAAAAACTCATTAATATTTTTCTTGGAAAATAAACAACATTTTTCATGATTTTTAGAAATAGAAAAGGTTTGTTCAACAGTTCTAGCTCTATATTCAGAGAAAATACTTTTTTCAGTAAACAGTTTTAGTAGAAATCTTAGGGATATTCCATTTTCTAAAATCTGGGTACTCACTTTCTCCAACAGTGAGGTTTTCTTCGTTCACAATATCAGGAGGACAACCAGTCCTAGAGCTAACAGAGGAGTCGAATCTCCACATCCTATCAATATCTATCTTAGTTATAATACTCAATTATCATGTTTTTCTCACAACCGTTACATTTCGTAATACATACCGTTCATCAACCCTATTCCTTTCACGCCCTCATGCACTCCTGGCTTCACGGGCCTTACTGTTCAGATCCGGGACTTTTTACGACGGCGGTGGCGCCAACGACGGCAAGATCAACACAACAACGAAGTATCACAAGGTCAGGCAGATATGGACAGAATATGAAAGACACAACAACACTATCGGCCAAGGAAAGAATGGCTCTGATATCATAAAGGGGGAAGGACGTCAGCGCAGAAGGCGGAAGTACAACAGATAACAGATAGAATAATCAAAGAATAATTCAAAGTAAATGATAATTGAGAGAAAGACGGTAGAACTAGCCAAGCAGTTGTATATCAAAGTAATTCAAAGTATTGAAAACAGATATATAGAATAATTCAAAGTAATTGATAATTGAAAGTAAGGCGGTAGAACCAGCCAAGCAGTTGTATATCAAAATAATTCAAAGTATTGAAAACAGAAGTGTTTATTGAATGTACATCAAAATACTTACAGTAGTAGTAGTAGTAACAAGATTACAGTGATCTTAGTGGGATAAACAGTACAAGGCTTGAAAGCTAGTCCTGGTTCTAGTTACAAGCTTTGCGTATCAGTGAGATATCTTGATCTACGGAAGTCCTAGAGAGAGTTCTAAGGGAAATCCTAGAAAAGATTCTGAGTTTAACAATTAGGATACTGATGTCCTTCCCATATCCATCAAATTTATCACGCGCAAATGATTGCTAACCATTTTACCACCTTAGAATCAATTCCTAAGCCTAATTATTCCTCTGTTTTTGTTTCTGCCTATGACCCTTATGCTTTGACCCTGTTAACCAGCCTGTTCAAACTATTTACCCAAGGAAACCCAATGCTTCCCAATATGTTAAAAAACAATATTCCCAAAACCTATTTTTTGTTGAACCAAACCGAGCAGCAATCAAGAATCCTCTTCAGATTGCAAAAAACTATTTCCCTCCTTTATGTCACTGAGTTCCCGAGCATGGTGGTAAAAAGTTAGAATTTTATTCTGACATTTTACACCAAGAAGATGCTACCGTTATTAAAACCATTTTTGACTTAGATGATAAAACCAAAATTATTTACCACAGTGTTTACCTAAAAAATATTGCTACTGAAGCTAGTTGAGGACATTCCCCTACCTCTACTAAAAAACTCCCTAAGAACCCTGTTCCATATTCATACCATGATTATATTGACTCTTGGTTCAGGTTCATGCTTCACCAGAATGAAACAATGACTCATTCATGGTTTATTAACTTTGATAAAGAGTTTGACAACAATGCTGATTTGCCTCTTTGGTTCATCCGTTGGTGGAATCAATTTGGTTCTGATATTGATATTTTCCCCAAACCTCTTGTTGACTGTTTCAATTTTTGGAAACAAAGCTTTAAAGTAAATGCTCATAATGCCAAATTTTCGGCCCTTCTCCACTTTGTTAAACGTTTCAGAGTCCCCTGGATTCTAAAGTGGCAATATGAGAAAGAGGGTGATATCCTTACTAGACATTGATATGTTAAATGGTGGGACAAGTTTGGTTACGTTTCACAAATAATGGATAATGTTTACCGAAGACCACCTCCTAAGCATCTAATATCTAGTGCCCAATCTACTTCCAAAGCTCCCTTTACTTCACAGGCCTTGGATATTGATAATTTAAGTAAAGATGATTTATATGCCCTTCTCAAGAAAAAGATTGAAGAAGAGAAGGAAGCTGAGAACATTAATTCCGAAGAAGAAGGATTTGTTGCCAAAAGCCCTTATTACCCTTACCCCCAACCTTATCCAAAAGATTGGTTTGGGCATGATGAAGAATACGATGAAAATACTCTTGACCTAGGAGCCTGTTAATTCCCATATGTGTCTGGCCTGCATAAAGGCCACTGATGTTACAATATTCACTCAAGAGAAAAAGTATTTACTGCTGCTACCATGATTCATTTGTTGACCACTTTTTGGCACTTCCAGCCAAACTACTTTCGGTCTCAAAAAGCCGACTTGATTCCTTCCGGATATTATGCTCCTGATACCCCTCACGGGTCCTGATATGAATAGTAAAATGTCACTATTCACTTTTTACAATTCACTGCTTTATTCACTTATATAAGGGGGGTTGTCCCTTATTGTTAAACTCATAATATTTTCTAGGATTTCCCTTAGAACTCTCTTTAGGACTTCCTTAGATCAAGATATCTCACTGATACATAAAGCTTGTAACTAGAACCAGGACTAGCTTTCAAGCCTTGTATTGTTTATCCCACTGATCCCTGTTGATCACTGTAATCTTGTTGCTACTACTACTATTGTGAGTGTTTTGATGTACATTCAATAAACAATTTGTTTTCAATACTTTGAATTATTTTGATATACAACTGCTTGGCTGGTTCTACCGCCTTACTTTCAATTATCATTTACTTTGAATTATTCTATATATTTGTTTTCAATACTTTGAATTACTTTGAATTATTCTATACTTTGAATTATTACTTTGATAAGGTTTACAAAATATAATTACAAAATGGGTAATTATCATTTACTTTGAATTATTCTTTGATTATTTTATCTATCTGTTATCTGTTGTGCTTCCGCCTTCTGCGCTGACGTCCTTCCCCCTTTATGGTATCAAAGCCATTCTTTTAATTGTATATCAAAGTAATTCAAAGTATTGAAAACAGATATATAGAATAATTCAAAGTAAATGACAATTGAAAGTAAGGCGGTAGAATCAGCCAAGCAATTGTATATCAAAATAATTCAAAGTATTGGAAACAGAAGTGTTTATTGAATGTACATCAAAACACTTACAATAGTAGTAGTAGCAACAAGATTACAATGATCAACAGCGATCAGTGGGATAAACAGTACAAGGCTTGAAAGCTAGTCCTGGTTCTAGTTACAAGCTTTGTGTATTAGTGAGATATCTTGATCTAAGGAAGTCCTAGAGAGAGTTCTAAGGGAAATCCTAGAAAAGATTCTGAGTTTAACAATAAGGGACAACCCCCTTATATAAGTGAATAAAGCAATGAATAGTGAAAAGTGAATAGTGACTTTTTACTATTCATATCAGAAACCCGTGAGGGGCATCAAGAGCGCAATATCTGGAAGGAATCAAGTTGGCTTTTGAGACCGAAAGTAATTTGGCATGTTGTGCCCAAAATATCAACAATTATAAAAGTAGCAGGTAAATAGCTTTAACTTTGGGGAAAGACCCTTATCTTGGAAAGTCAACAATAAAGGAAGCTGCAGTAGTGTTGGAACGTATTGGTGGTGCCAAAATGGTTTGTCATATGGACATTAATAAGAATGTAGTCAACAAGGAATCATTATTATCAGGAAGGCACCTTCGGCAAATAGTAACTAGTGAATAGTGTAGCATCATCTGGCTAGACCAATAAGAAAGTCTTGTTCTGGGATCACTATGCTTCTAGGTAGAAGCTGCATTAGACGGGTAACTAGCATAAGGGTCCCATGGAGAGGGATCCCATGGGGATTATCATTGCATTCATGTTCATGATAAGTTGAATATTGGTTACAGAAACCACAATACATTAATGGTTCGTAAACAGGATCTCTTGTGAGAAATATTCTTGGGTCATCATGTTCTACCCATTGTAAATGTCGGACCACAGAAGCATAAGGTTTATTAAGGAAAACAGAGATTCTATCTGTACAACCAAAGAAATGGTAGTCATTCCATAATTCTTCAAAGACATCTAGAATTCGATTATTGAAATAACTTCTTCAACATTCAGCAAGAGCATAGGGATGCTTATGTAAAACATAAGCATTTCCTTCATACCACTGACCTTGGTGAGTATATCCATTAATGAGAACATGATGCTTGGAAGGTTGAACATTCATCTAATTATTCTTTTCCCATTTGGACAAAGTACTCCAACATCGGATGGAAACATAGGGGCTTTCAACATGTGTAACAGCTTTTCGAATAATATCAGGAAATTGGTTAATCTAATCATGACTCGTTAATTTGATGAGTCTGATAAAACCAAATTCAAACATTTGAGAAAGCCAGAATGGATCATTATTAGAACCATCTACATAATTAATCAAAAGATCAGGGAAAGGATGAGTTTTTTCAAGTACTCTGAGACTGCTCCCAAAGTATTTCCCCCATTTCTTTTTCATGTAGCCTTTATTGGGGCCATCCGGTTCAACAATGGTAGGAGCAATAGAAACAAGGGTTTTGAAATATTTAAGCCAAAGATCAAGATCTTTGGTCATAGCCTTGCTTTCAAAAATACAAGATTGTGCTTCTGGAGGCAAGTTGGCAACAACACTTTTAAACAAAGATTGGTTTTTTAGACTCAATCTAGCAAAATCAGTACCCATTATAGTCTTTCTATCCATTGAATGGATTTCCTCATTGCCAAAGAGTTGACTAATCAGGTTTGATTCATCATGATGGTTTTGAGGGTTAACAAGGCAATTAAAAAGTTGGTCGGAAAATGCTCCATTTTTAGTAGTAGGGTCAACAATTTGAGTAGTAAGGTTAACAAGGTGAATTTCAAGTGCTCGCATGGTTTTGTCGAATAGTTTATGGTGGTTTGAAGAATGGGAAGCTTGAAGGTTGTCAAGAATGAATTTAATAGAATTTGGTAATTCACTATAGACTCTATTCTGGTATTGCAATTCTTTGTTCAATACTTCTTGTAAGGTTAATATGATATCACCACTGGAATATGTCACCTCTGCCGGGACAAATTCCTGAAGGAATGTTGCATTACTGGATTTTACTCCAGAAGATGCGCCTTCATGCATTACAAAAGGATGTTTTGCTGGGAACCTTTCGTCTTGAGGAAAGTCCTGTGCAGGTGCTTTCTCCTTGTCCCTCTTTTCTGCCGAAGAAGTCTTAATATTCCACTTAGAAGTGGTAGTATTAAATCTTACTTTCTCCTGCCAAGTAAGGGAGAAGATGTTAAGCCAGTTGGCTATAGTTAATATAATGATAGAATGTTTTTTGGAAAAATGAGAGTAAATATTATGAACAAAATTCTTTTGAAAAATATGTTTCAAAAGCCAGAGTATAATAGTAATATATCTTAGTTGTGCAGGACAATAAGTTTTAGGATGACAATGATCATATTTGGGAATATTGGGGTAGGAGGAAGACTTGTTCCTGACAAGTTTGAACCATGCTAAGGACTTGGTCAAAAGCCTAGTGCAAATGATCCTTTTTTGAATTGTAGTATCCGTAGGACATTCTTTGGTGAAGATATTCCTTTTACTAAAGTTCTTGTCATTATGTAAGTCAACATCAATATTGTTGGGGTGACTATCATTCATCAAGACTTTGTGACAATTAGCAATTATTGTTGGCAACAAATTATCAGAGAGTTGTCCATCAGTTCTCTTAGAGTTATCTTTTTGTTTAATGGGATTAAGATGTTTAAGAGCATTATCAATATGAGTTTCACAGTTTGAGCAAAAATCAAATTTTACTTTTTGTCCAAAAGGGTCGGTAGTAATTCCATCATCTTCAGTGAGAAAATGGTACAAAGAGTTAAGAAAAGGCAAACCAAGAATTACTTTATCAGTCATGTTTTCAACAAGGACAGAGGGAATTTTAAAGCAAACATTATTATGGCAATCATGAGCATTGTTCAATTCATTTTTGACTTTCATTTTTGTTCCATTGGCAGAATCTAATCTTTCAGTGGATTTTTCAAAATATTTAAAAGGAATCAATCCTTCTTGAATACAATTAACATCAGCACCAGAATCAATCATAGCAACAACATCAAAAGCATAATCATGAGCAACAACAATTTTGACCTTAGTGTACCATTTAGGCAGCATATGTTTAACAAGAGACAATTGATTATCAATCAAATTAATCAAGACACGATCATAAACATTACTAGAAGGAGAAGCTTGTTGATCGGATTCATCTCCGTCTTTTTGCTCATCATCATCATCAGATTGGTGTTTATCCATGTTTTTATCAATCTTTAGACTTAACAATTCTTGTTTAAGATGATCATTATCATGTTTAATAGTTTTAACATCATTTTTTAACTGAATTATTTCTTGTTTAACAGTTTTTATTTCATGTTGAAGATCATTAACAGTTATTTCTTTTGATTTATTTTTATTAAATCTTTTCAAAGTTTCTTCAAAACTTATCGTAGAATTAATTCTTTTAACCTTATCTTCTTTTGTTAAGTTTTTCAAAAACTTGTCAAGATAATCTTTCTGTAAATTAGGGTCTTCAATTTTACTTATCATTGTTAAAAGTAGATCATCATTCTCTTTACTTTTGGTTAACATTTTAACCGAGTTAATCACGTTACAACAAGAATCTCTACAACCAAGTTTAATATTATGAGATTTAGAAACATCACTACAAGAGTGATAATCAGAATCAGATGAGGAGGAGAAATCCTCTTCAAAGGAATCAGTTGAAGCAGTAGATTCAAGAATCTGAAATAGTTCATTTTGATCATTATTATTAATGTTTAGCATGTTCAACTTATTTTTCAATTTACTAGGTTTTTGGTTACAGTCTTTACTGAAATGGCCAAATTTTGCCACAGTTAAAGCATTTACCGTTACCTGATCTTTGTTTATCATGTTTTCGAAAAGCAGATTTGTTTTTAGCATAAAAATCATTGGGTTTAACAAAGTGGGTTCTGTATCTTTTATGCTTTTTATGGGAATGACTTTTGTAAACCTTATCATGTTTACTTTTTCCTTTTTGCCTGGAAGGGGCAATAGGAGGTAAACCATATTGTTCACAGAAATTACCCATTTCATATTTAGATTTCTTTTTATCTTTTAACTGTTGTTTTAACCATTTTTCATCATTGCACATATTAATTCCAAGTTTTTTAATAGTGCTGAAAATATCACCATAAGTTAAATTATCAAAATCAATAGAATCATTTTTACCAATTAATTCATTTTTTACCTTATGAGCAAAGATAGTAGGTAGACCGTCAATAAACCTCTCTTTCCAATAAGGCTTCGTAAAGTCTTTTCTGAGCATTCATAATTGATGAAGATAAAATTCTGACTCATTATCTTCTGATTCTTTAAAAAATGCTTTTGATGATGGTTTCAGCTTACCTGAAATTAAAAGATTTGTTGGAAAATCCAATCCCATGTCTTTTACAAAAAATTGGTATTCTAAACTTACTTCTCCTGATTTGCATTTTGAAGAAAGATCTTCTCAATCTCAATTCTCTGTTTCTGCCGATAAACTATATGAATTGAATATTGATGGTTTGTCTGAACAAGAAATTATTAACAAAATGGCTCATATGTCTATGGTTGGTATTGCATACATAAACAATCATGACAATCTTGATCATCCTGATATTGTTGATTTGTTTGCATTTGGTTTCACTGGTTCTCTTCGGGGATGGTGGGATTCACATCTGACAGAAGAATCCAGAGAATCTATTAAACATACTATTAAAAGAGATACTGATGGTATGCCATTTTTTATGAAAATATTAATCATGGTGTTCCTGATGGTGTCAATACTTTGGTTTACACCATTCTTAAACATTTTGTTGGTACTCCATCTAATATTTCGTCTCAAATTTCTGATTATTTGAATAATTTGAAATATCCTACTATGTCTGATTACAGATGGTACCAAGATGTGTTTATTTCCAGAGTCATGCTCAGAAAAGACTCTACGAAGCCTTATTGGAAAGAGAGGGTTATTGACGGTCTACCTCCTATCTTTACTCATAAGGTAAAAAATGAATTAATTGGTAAAAATGATTCTATTGATTTTGATAATTTAACTTATGGTGATATTTTCAGCACTATTAAAAAACTTGGAATTAATATGTGCAATGATGAAAAATGGTTAAAACAATAGTTAAAAGATAAAAATAAAGCTAAATATGAATTGGGTAATTTCTGTGAACAATATGGTTTACATCCTATTGCCCCTTCTAGGCAAAAAGGAAAAAGTAAACATGATAAGGTTTACAAAAGTTATTCCCATAAAAAGCATAAAAGATACAGAACCTACTTTGTTAAACTCAATGATTTTTATGCTAAAAACAAATCTGCTTTTCGAAAACATGATAAACAAAGATCAGGTAACGGTAAATGCTTTAACTGTGGCAAAATTTGGCCATTTCAGTAAAGACTGTAACCAAAAACCTGGTAAATTGAAAAATAAGTTGAACATGCTAAACATTAATAATAATGATCAAAATGAACTATTTCAGATTCTTGAATCTACTGCTTCAACTGATTCCTTTGAAGAGAATTTCTCCTCCTCATCTGATTCTGATTATCACTCTTGTAGTGATGTTTCTAAATCTCATAATATTAAACTTGGTTGTAGAGATTCTTGTTGTAACGTGATTAAATCTGTTAAAATGTTAACCAAAAGTAAAGAGAATGATAATCTACTTTTAACAATGATAAGTAAAATTGAAGACCCTAATTTACAGAAAGATTATCTTGACAAGTTTTTGAAAAACTTAACAAAAGAAGATAAGGTTAAAAGAATTAATTCTACGATAAGTTTTGAAGAAACTTTGAAAAGATTTAATAAAAATAAATCAAAAGAAATAACTGTTAATGATCTTCAACATGAAATAAAAACTGTTAAACAAGAAATAATTCAGTTAAAAAATGATGTTAAAACTATTAAACATGATAATGATCATCTTAAACAAGAATTGTTAAGTCTAAAGATTGATAAAAACATGAATAAACACCAATCTGATGATGATGATGAGCAAAAAGACGAAGATGAATCAGATCAACAAGCTTCTCCTTCTGGTAATGTTTATGATCGTGTCTTGATTAATTTGATTGATAATCAATTGTCTCTTGTTAAACATATGCTGCCTAAATGGTACACTAAGGTCAAAATTGTTGTTGCTCATGATTATGCTTTTGATGTTGTTGCTATGATTGATTCTGGTGCTGATGTTAATTGTATTTAAGAAGGATTGATTCCTTTTAAATATTTTGAAAAATCCACTGAAAGATTAGTTTCTGCCAATGGAACAAAAATGAAAGTCAAAAATGAATTGAACAATGCTCATGATTGCCATAATAATGTTTGCTTTAAAATTCCCTCTGTCCTTATTGAAAACATGACTGATAAAGTAATTCTTGGTTTGCCTTTTATTAACTCTTTGTACCATTTTCTCACTGAAGATGATGGAATTACTACCGACCCTTTTGGACAAAAAGTAAAATTTGATTTTTGCTCAAATTGTGAAACTCATATTGATAATGCTCTTAAACATCTTAATCCCATTAAACAAAAAGATAACTCTAAGAGAACTGATGGACAACTCTCTGATAATTTGTTGCCAACAATAATTGCTAATTGTCACAAAGTCTTGATGAATGATAGTCACCCCAACAATATTGATGTTGGCTTACATAATGACAAGAACTTTAGTAAAAGGAATATCTTCACCAAAGAATGTCCTACGGATACTACAATTCAAAAAAGGATCATTTGCACTAGGCTTTTGACCAAGTCCTTAGCATGGTTCAAACTTGTCAGGAACAAGTCTTCCTCCTACCCCCAATATTCCCAAATATGATCATTGTCATCCTAAAACTTATTGTCCTGCACAACTAAGATATATTACTATTATACTCTGGCTTTTGAAACATATTTTTCAAAAGAATTTTGTTCATAATATTTACTCTCATTTTTCCAAAAAACATTCTATCATTATATTAACTATAGCCAACTGGCTTAACATCTTCTCCCTTACTTGGCAGGAGAAAGTAAGATTTAATACTACCACTTCTAAGTGGAATATTATGACTTATTCGGTAGAGAAGAGGGACAAGGGGAAAGCACATGCACAGAACTTTCCTCAAGACGAAAGGTTCCCAGCAAAACATCCTTTTGTAATGCATGAAGGCGCATCTTCTGGAGTAAAATCCAGTAATGCAACATCCCTTCAGGAATTTGTCCTGGCAAAGGTGACATATTCCAGTGGTGATATCATATTAACCTTACAAGAAGTATTGAACAAAGAATTGCAATACCAGAATAGAGTCTATCGAGAATTACCAGATTCTATTAAATTCATTCTTGATAACCTTCAAGCTTCCCATTCTTCAAACCACCATAAACTATTCGACAAAACCATGCGAGCACTTGAAATTCACCTTGTTAACCTTACGACTCAAATTGTTGACCCTACTACTAAAAATGGAGCCTTTTCCGACCAACTTTTTAATTGCCTTGTTAACCCTCAAAACCATCATGATGAATCAAACCTGATTAGTCAACTCTTTGGCAAAGAGGAAATCCATTCAATGGATAGAAAGACTATAATGGGTATTGATTTTGCTAGATTGAGTCTAAAAAACCAATCTTTGCTTAAAAGTGCTGTTGCCAACTTGCCTCCAGAAGCACAATCTTGTATTTTCGAAAGCAAGGCTATGACCAAAGATCTTGATCTTTGGCTTGAATATTTCAAAACCCTTGTTTCTATTGCTCCTACCATTGTTGAACCGGATGACCCCAATAAAGGCTACATGAATAAGAAATGGGGGAAATACTTTGGGAGCAGTCTTAGAGTACATGAAAAAACTCATCCTTTCCTTGGTCTTTTGATTAATTATGAAGATGGTTCTGTAATGATCCCTTCTGACTTTCTCAAATGTTTGAATTTGGTTTTATCAGACTCATCAAATTAACAAGTCATGATCAGATTAACCAATTTCCTGATATTATTCGAAAAGTTGTTACACATGTTGAAAGCCCCTATATTTCCATTCGATGTTGGAGTACTTTGCCCAAATGGGAAAAGAATAATTGGATGAATATTCAACCTTCCAAGCATCTTGTTCTCATTAATGGATATACTCATCAAGGTCAGTGGTATGAAGGAAATGCTTATGTTTTACATAAGCATCACTATGCTCTTGCTGAATATTGGAGAAGTTATTTCAATAATCGAATTCTAGATGTCTTTGAAGAATTATGGAAAGACTACCATTTCTTTGGTTGTACAGATAGAATCTCTGTTTTTCTTAGTAAAGCTTATGCTTCTGCGGTCCGACATTTACAATGGGCAGAACATGATGACCCAAGAATATTTCTCACAAGAGATCCTGTTTACGAACCATTAATGTATTGTGGTTTCTATAACCAATATTCAACTTATCATGAACATGAATGCAATGATGATCTCCCATGGGATCCCTCTCCATGGGACCCTTATGCTGGTTACCCGTCTGATGCAGCTTCTACCTAGAAGCATAGTGATCCCAGAACAAGACTTTCTATTTGGTCTAGCCAGATGATGCTACAATATTCACTAGTTGCTATTTGTCGAAGGTGCCTTCCTGATAATAATGATTCCTTGTTGACTACATTCTTATTAATGTCCATATGACAAACCATATTGGCACCACCAATACGTTCCAACACTACTACAGCTTTCCTCTATTGTTGACTTTCCAAGATAAGGGCCTTTCCCCAAAGTTAAAGCTATTTACCTGCTACTTTCATAATTGCTGATATTTTGGGCACAACATGCCAAACTACTTTCGGTCTCAAAAGCCGACTTGATTCCTTCCGAATATTGCGCTCCTGATGCCCCTCACGGGTTCCTAATATAAATAGTAAAAAGTCACTATTCACTATTCACTATTCATTGCTTTATTCACTTATATAAGGGGGGTTGTCCCTTATTGTTAAACTTAGAATCTTTTCTAGTATTTCCCTTAGAACTCTCTCTAGGACTTCCTTAGATCAAGATATCTCACTGATACACAAAGCTTGTAACTAGAACCAGGACTAGCTTTCAAGCCTTGTATTGTTTATATATATATATATATATATAAAGTTACACCTGGTGTAACTTTATAAGAGTTATACCTTTTATATACCGTAGATTTCTAAAAAATCTAATGGTTAGAAAATCATTATAATCAATGTCATCTTTAAAATTAATTGCTTTCCATATTAGCTAACCTAATTAATTTAATAAAATATTATATTATTTTCTTTTCTACTTTCTTTCTGTCTCCTAATTAATTCATCTCTAACCTTGCATAACTGCTTATTCTCAACCTTCGTAAGTTGCAGATTTTATTTTTCTTGCACAAGAAAGGCAGCCTCCTCTTTTCATCATTCTTTGTCATTGTTAACTAAGATGTATTAGATGCTTTTAAGAATCTTGCACTGACCCACCACTTTAATGTTCTTTGTTATTTTAAGATAGATGCAACACGTTTTTGTCCAAGTCCAACATCATGGAATGATAATTCTGCCTGCCTCCTTTGTTGAACTAGATCGACCATTTTGACTGCGAATTCTCTAGATGGGCCAAACTTCTCTAGCTTCAGCATTAAAGTTTTTGTTTGGGGCCGGTGATGTATGCAGTAACAGCTAGTTGCTTAGCAATTGAATACTATTTTTACCAAATTTTCCGCAACTTGCCAAGATGACAAACATTGATAAGGAGAGAGAGAGAGAGAGAGAGAGAGAGAGAGAGAGATTATTTTAGAGAGAGAGAATTGTGGCATTCATATGAAGAATTTTCTCAAGGTAAAGAAATAGAAAACACGTGCATGCACAAATACATGTCCACCACTAGGATTTTCTTAGAAGCATCTAATATATCTTAGTTAACAATAACAAAGAATGACGAAAAGAGGAGGCTATCTTGTGCAAGAAAAATAAAATCTGCAACTTAAGAAGGTTGAGAATAGGAATTTGTGCAAGGTTAGGGATGAATTAATTAGGAGAGAGAAAGAAAGTAGAAAAGAAAATAATATAATATTCTATTAAATTAATTAGGTTAGCTAATATGAAAATCAATTAATTTTAAAGATGACATTGATTATAATGATTTTCTAACCATTAGATCTCTTAGAAATTTACGGTGTATAAAAGGTGTAACTCTGGTGGAGTTACACCATGTGTAACTTGAACCCATCTCATATATATAAATAAATAAATAAATATATATATATATATATATATATTTATATATATAGTTTCAACTCATTGCATCCCTCAAAGTTTTTATTCAATTATTAAAGATTTTATCAGTTGAGCTAAATTGATGTCTTAGTCTAAGTTGTCATCAGGAACTAAAATTAATAATTTCAATTTTTTTTTTTAACAGAGTTATGTATGGATGTATGTAGTGTGAATTTTTTCGTTTCTCTAAAATAAGCTGTCAACTTGTTTTGTACGTGACTCACCTTCACAACTTCTCTATGTTGCATGGTTTACTTTTTAATTTCTTATCATTGGGCCTGAATTACGTGGTCCACTTTGCAACTTGTTACTGCAGAAACACATGTTCCATTGAAAGGTGATGTGCCATCTAAATCAATGCCTTTTCACACCAGTTGTCATTTCTTTTCTAATTTCCTTGTCTTGGGAAAAAAAATGAAAGAAGAAAAAATAAGCGAAAAACGAAGTCTGGGTTGGTTTGGATTCATGAATCTTTCTCATGTTCCATGCAAACAATATGCATGATAATCAAACATCCAAATTAAATGATTATGATTTAACAGAACAATAAGGAGAATTGCATGATCCCAATTTGCCTACCCACAAAATTTGAATGAATTGCATTCAACTTTCATAGATTTTTGACAAAAATCATGCATATTCAAATCTGGCTTTTAATGGTATCAATTTTTTTTTTAAAATAAAAAATAAAAAAGAAACAAACTATTTGTTTCACTTTCGCTTTACCTACCTGGCTGCCATGTTAACCCTAGTTAGCCTGAGCAACATCTAGGAAAATGGCAAAGAAGAGTCTTTAAATTTTTTGGTGAAAACTGTTGAAAACTCAACAACCTTCCAGGCATAACATGCATGAAAAAGTATTTCTCTGGGGATGACACCATGATATGTATATCTAAGTTTGAATAATGTGATTTTATTGCTTATTTTTTAATTCTGATCAATCAAGATCAACAGCTGTGATCATTTCATATACTAGTGCGGTTGTAATGAATGAAGAATTTGAACTGTTATAAATTTATAATGATCAGTCTTGGGAAAACACAAGGAGCAAAGTCAAATTTTTAGTATTAAAAAATATAAAAACAACGGTCAATGACCAAAAGTAGTTGCAATTTAGTGATTTACTGATAGAGTTTGACATAAACAGTGGCAATATATATCTGAAATAGATTAAAAAAAAAAAAGTCAATCAATCAGATGGTATGGGTGATCTAATTCAGGATTGGTCCTTTTCACTAAAACGGTTGAGAAACATATTGAATCTCCCCTAGTTTATGTTTTTATTAATCTTATGCTATTGAGAAAAATTCAAAGGGTGAACATGCACACACATTCCAATAGGATAATTATTAGTGCAGAGAGAGAGAGAGATAGCAATTTTTTTTTTTTTTGCACCGAACAAAGAAAACTTTTGAACCTTCTTAGGAATTACTAATATAAAGTTATAAACATAAGACGGTCACCGATTTTCAAATATAAACCTTAGAACATAAGGCGGTCACCAACAATTCAACCTACTCTTACTATTTGTCAGTAAACAAGGAAGAAAAAAAAAATCTATCTGAAGGTGGCAGGGCATTTTTTGCATAAAGATACTGTTTATGAATTTATGTAGAGGAAAATTGTATACACACGTAAGGGGTACAATTAATGCATGCGGTGTGGTTAACCGAATGCCCTGGTCAATTTCTCCCACATCCTTTATTGGCTCCTATAAATAACTCTCTGCACTCTTCCTATTCTCCAAGCCCTTCTTTAATTTGCTGTCTCTTATCTCTTTCCCTATTAACTCTTAGTCCTTCCTTCTTATATACATTATTGTCAGAGAGAAGAAAAAGAAAAGAAAAGAGAAAATCATGGTGTTTCCAGTGGTGTTACACAAACTTGCTGACTGGGTTTTGTACCAGGTTTTAGCTAAAACATGTTATAGAGCTGCAAGGAAAATGAGAAACTGTGGTTTCCTTTTAAGCAGCAACAATAACCCACCTCTTAAATCATCACAACAACCTTCTTTGTTTCCTAGTGTGAGCAAATGCTTTTTAGAGGGTAGGGGTTCTGACACTTTGGTGTGTGATATTCAAGGAGCCCTCCTAAGGTCTCAATCCTTCTTCCCTTATTTCATGTTGGTTGCTTTTGAAGGTGGTAGTATTGTGAGGGCATTTCTGTTGCTTTTGTCATGCCCAATCTTGTGGGTTTTGGACTATGAGCTCAAATTAAGGGTCATGATATTCATATCCTTTTGTGGGCTTAAGTTGAAGGATATGGAAAATGTTTCAAGGGCTGTTTTGCCTAAGTTTTATCTTGAGAACCTCAACCTTCATGCTTATGAGGTTTTGGCTTCAACAGGATCAAAGGCTGTCTTCACAAGTGTTCCTAGAGTGATGGTTGAAGGATTTCTTAAAGAATATTTGGGCGTTGCTAATGTTATAGGGTCTGAGTTACACACTTATGGGCACTACTACACAGGCTTGCTTTCTGAATCTGGTTTGGTTGTAAAGCACAGAGCCCTTAAAGAGTTCTTTGGAGACACAAAGCCTGATGTTGGTCTTGGTAGTTTAAGCCTCCATGACCCTCTCTTCATCTCCCTTTGCAAGGTATTCTAAACCTATTATATCTTAAATTCCTTAAATTATTAGTGCCAAAGAAGAAAAAAAAAAAGAATTCATTAAGGTGTAGAGAATATTGAAGTATGTACCTTATATGTCCTTAGCAAATGCATTTCTATTTCTTTTTCAATTACTACTTGAGTATTACATGCTAGCATGTTATATTCTTTGGTATTGAAATTAACTTCTGAAGATATTTTTTTAATATTATTGCATGTTAAGACATTTTTAGTAGTTTGGAAGAACTTATTTCTATCATTTTATCTTGTTTCTTTTAGTTATTGTGTAAGTATACAGATTTATAATAATAGAAAAGTTTAGGTTTTAAAAATCATAAAAATAAGAATAATTTGGACCTTTTTTCCATTCTTGATATATATATATATATATATATATATAATTTTTGCATAAGATTCATTTCTATTCTTGTTAGAATAGCAAATTATATATATATATATATATAGAGAGAGAGAGAGAGAGAGAGAGAGAGATTCATTTCTATTCATGTCAGAATAGCAAATCTATTGTTGTATACTAGATTGTACTTTTTTTTTTAAATTTCTCAAAAAAAAAAAAAAAATCTATGGTATATACTGGTATTCGGCCATTGACATGTGTTTGGGCAGCTGGGCTCCTGTACTCAATGACAGAGCCACTTTAAGGCCAGGGGGCCACGGTGACCCAATTTGTTTTTTTGAAAAAAAAAAACCTAAATAGATACTGATTATATATGAGTAGTCCAATTTTTTATTAAAAAATGATTAAATATATATATGTATATATATATATATATATATGTATATATTCTTATAGCCACTAAATGCCAATTGAAATTATAATTTTATCAATATATAAACTTATTTTTTAAAATTATATTACGTTTATTGGAAAGTTGAAGATTTTTTATATTCATTTGAATAGTCGCAATTCTACTAGTGATGAGTTGTATATACCCGTTATTTAAATCAATTATAAATTATAATGAATACATAATTATTCTAAAAATTATCTTAAAAATTAAACATAAAAATCATTTTTTATTTGCTTCCTCTTCATAAAAATGATGGTTGATTAAAGGTAAGTGAATCCTTTTGTCATGTCTTAACTCAAGTTTGTGAAAGTTTAATAAGTATATTTTAAGTAGTACACATTAGATTATAAAATACATAATTTATCTCTTTAGTTGTGTTTATAGTAATACTTATTTATACTACTATACATATTATGACTATAATATACTATAAGAAAAAAATATACTTAAATCATCAATCTTTTTATTCATCCCCAATGACTAATTTCTAGCTCCATCTCTGCTTGTACTGTAACAGGAAGCTTATGTGGTGAATAAGGAAGAAAGCAAGAGCAGTACAAGCTCAGTGATGCCAAGGGAAAAGTATCCAAAGCCTCTGATATTTCATGATGGTAGGCTAGCTTTCTTACCTACCCCCTTAGCAACTCTCACAATGTTCATGTGGCTTCCATTTGGAATTATAATAGCCATCTTTAGACTCTTGATTGGCATCTACCTTCCATACAAGTTGGCTTTCTTATTAGCCAGTTGGAGTGGTGTAAATATTCAGTTCAAAGGTTGCAATCCTTCAAAATCAAATCACCAAAAAGGAGTTCTATATGTTTGCACACATAGAACTCTCTTGGACCCAGTTTTCCTAAGCACATCTTTAGGCAAGCCTTTGACTGCAGTGACATATAGCCTTAGCAAAATGTCAGAATTCATAGCCCCTTTGAAAACAGTAAGATTGACAAGAGACAGAAAACAAGATGGAGATACCATGCAAAGATTGCTAAGTGAAGGTGATTTGGTGGTGTGCCCTGAAGGAACAACTTGTAGAGAGCCATACTTGTTAAGGTTTAGCTCTTTGTTTGCTGAATTAGCTGATGACATTGTCCCTGTGGCCATAAACGCACAAGTGAGCATGTTTTATGGGACTACAGCTAGTGGACTCAAATGCTTGGACCCAATTTTCTTTTTGATGAATCCAAGACCTAGCTATCATCTTGAAGTTCTACCAAAGCTTCCAAGGGAGCTCACATGTGCTGGTGGGAAATCTAGCTTTGAAGTGGCAAATTATATTCAAAGAACACTGGCTGATGCTTTAGGATTTGAGTGCACCACTCTCACAAGAAGGGAAAAGTACATGATGCTAGCAGGGAATGAAGGGATTGTACTTGAAAACTATTAAAAGAAACCTCATTAATTTCCTTTATTTTATTTTATTTTAGTGGGTTTTAATTATATAGTTTCTTTTTTTCATGTGAAGTTTTTGGCTAGGGAACCATGCATATATATTTCCTTTTGTTAACTATATGGTCATTAATTTCTCTCTCTCAAAAAAAAAAAAAAAAATATATATATATATATATATATATATATATATATATATATATATATATGGTCATTGATTTTTGTTATATATATCTCACATGTGGGTGAGCTGTATCATAAATATTGTTGCAGGATTATTTATTCTAGTGTCTTGACTTTGTTTCATCTTCATATTTTGGCGTATTCCGATTTAGAGCATGCGTGTTACAGTGTCATAAATTCATAATTGTTCAAAAATGGCAGTCAGATTGTTCTAGTAGTTCTACGCCCGTACAACTGTACAAACCTATCTTTCTCTTTTATTTTTTATTTTTATAATTACAACTGTAGAAACCTATCGGTTTCAATTTTTGGTGGGGGGTGACTTAAATAGCTAATACCCAAAAATTAATTACGATGAATTACTACAGCACTACTTTGAGGGCTCGCACCGCGCTAGTGTTGCCACAAGTTAATGCAGGCATGGAAAATGGAAACTATTTTTGAAAATGACCACATAATCGAGATACTTTACCTCTTTCATAAACATTATACGGAAATTCGGCCAGAGTTGTTGTATGTGATTATTTAACTTTGAGAAAGAGCCTAAATTTTTAAAGACAAAGTTTGGCTACAAATAACTCTCACTAAAAAAGTAAACCAACTATATATTTTGAAATTTTAATTGTTAGATTGTATATTTCTTATGTTTTTAATATGCATGTCAAATTCCTTTAAAAAAAAATATGCATGTCAAATTTCGTGCAAATCAGATAGTATTTACTATTCGATCCATAAACTTATTTTATATGCATAATTTTAAAGTATAAAAACTTGAAATTTAAATATTTGTTTGATAACATAGATATTGATATTTGATCTTTTGAAAATTTTGCAAACATGGAGAATATAAAAAGAAATATAATCTAATGGTAAATTTATCAAAATTCACATTTAATAAAAAAATATTAAGTAGAGTTGTAGTTATTGGCTACAACAAATTAAGTTTATAACTAAACTTTATCCAATTTTTAATTCAAATCTTCATGATCGAGTAAAGTGCAATTTTATATTAGAATGAAAGAACTAATTAAGCATAAAATAAATAGAAGGGAATGAAGGAATTGTATTATTAAGGATCATGTTAACAGGCGCCTTTAGTGCAATTGGTTAATAAAGAATTTTAGAAAGTTTTGACTTTTGACACCACTTTCATTGAAAATAAAAAAAGATGTCAAAACAATTAATTCATTTTTTTTTTCTTTTCCCATAAAGAGTTTTTAAAAATATTTTTTAAACCAATGTCCTTAAAGCATTCATTAACTTTTACCTATTATTAAAGAGCTTCCTCCTCAAAGTTGATGTAGTTACCTATACACTTTTTTTTTAATGTACAATAGTATATTGTTATTATCATTTAGACAATTCAAATGATTAAGCATCTATTATGCACTACACAACTAAGTAAAAATTATAAATTCATCAAAAATTATTTAAAAATTATAATTTTTTTAACTCATAGTATGTAATATTCGTGATATATCAAAATTATTCATCAAATTTATTTATATCTTTAGTTATATTATATATATATATATATATATATATATATATATATATATATATTACTAAAGATATAAATAATTTCTTTCACTAATTTAAACTAGTGTTATAAAATAGTACATGGAAAAGTTATACTTTTCCACTCTAGGCTATTATCTTAATTACATTTTACCTCCATGAACTATTGAAATGCATGATTGACCTCTTAATTTTAAAAATATGTTACACTTAACCTTTTGCCTTCTGTTTTGTAGTTAACTTAAACATAATTTAGCATTGGAAGACCAATTTACCATTTAGTTACATGTTTTGTATAGATGGGTAAATTGGTCTTTTAATGTTAAATTCTATTTGATTTAACACCAAAACAAATGATAGAGGAGACATTGATGAAATAAAGTTACAACGTTGGAGGGGGGGGGAGGATCAATTGTGTTTTTTGATAATTTAGGGAGTTAAGTGTAATTAGGGTGATATTTTATGGTGAAAAAGTGTAATTTACCCTTGTTATACATTCATACTTTATATATTATTTATTTATAGATATGATAGAATTTTAATATATAGTATCCGCTTTATGATAATTGCCTATTACAATTAGGTAAAAACATCAATTGATCAATTGATATATAGTATCCGATTTTTAGTGTAAGCAGGGCATTTCGATCCTTAGATTTCTTATTTGACTACCAAGTTTTTTTTTTCTAATATATATATATAATTTTTTTTAAAGACATTTCAAATAAGAACATGATACTATCAATTTACATAAAATGCCATCTATCATAGCTTGTTCCTATGTAAAATGCGTCATGTGACTGAGCAAGCTTAGGTTATATTTGATAACAGTTTTTGCCTTTTATTTTCAAAAACTTGTTTTGGGGAATATAGAGAAAAAACAATTTTCTTGTATTTTTGAAATCAAAAACATGTTTGGTTAGTTGAAATTAAAAAGATAGTTTTTTGAAGAAAAAAATAGAAAATACTAAAATATGTTATTACTAAGATCTGAACTCTAATTTTAACTCATTAAATGAGACATATTCATTAAATTAAATGCATGTTTTCATTGACTTTTGAAAATTAGAAATTAAAAAAAACATTTTGCATGTTTTCAGTTTCTTTCACAAATTAAGTTTTGAGAACAAATATTATGTTTTCAGTTTCTTTCACAAATTAAGTTTTTTTTATACAAATATTATGATTGCTTGGTTGTGTATATTAAAAGAGATGTGGCTTGTAGCATTGATAATAAGATTATCATACAATGATTTCAAAATATGAAAACTCGTAAAAGACAATTATAAATTTTATATATTTACATTTTTTATTATTATTATTTTTAATATATGAATTTTTCTTTTTATTAAATTATATAATTTATATATTCTAGATAACCCTAAATAAAATTCCTGAAGCCGTAAGACGTAACTTGTGGACCATCATTTTCCTTCCACACAACCTAGAGAGCTCAGTGTCAAATCATTCGGTGGTGTCAAGGCTTTTTTTTGGATGAAAGGTGTCAAGGCTAGAGTCGCTAGACATGCAATGAAAGAGAGAGAAATAAATGACAGTGTTTACCGACTTCAATGTAGTCAACTGCTTTGGACACTCACAAACCACGCATGGGCGGAACTAGCTAGTAGCTATAGCTTTCACGGTAACCCAATTTTTTTAATCATTTATATAAATATTGTGGCAGAGATATGGTGGGTTGATTTAATTAATTAATTATTTTATAGATAGAATTTAAATTTATAATATTCTATCTATAATAATTCTGGTCTTCATTATCATTTTATTGAGTTAAGGTATTAATTAATTTTTAGTGGATGCGAGTTTCAAATCTCAAGTATTTTATTCAAAAATAATATATTTTAGTAATTGAGTTAATTAAAATTTATATGTCAATTTAAGTTAAAATAATGAAAAAAATGTGAAAAATGGCAAACATAATATTAGTAGAGGGTAGCAAAAACATGACATGTTAATTAAGAAAGTAACAAAAAAATATGACTCATCTAAAAAAGAGAGTAAGACTTTGGATAAACTAGAATGAAAGAAAAAAAAAATTTGTTGGCGACTATGACTAATTTAACTTGTTAAATTTTCTTCTCATTTTTTTTTTTAAAATTTTGTGTTTAGTTAAAAAATTTGATGATCTCCTACTAAAAAAGAGTTATATTAAATTCAAATTTTTATGATGTTAAAATCATTAAGGATCTAAAAATTAGACTATATGATAAAAAGTGTGATATATGTCACATTTCGTTTTTATAAATTAGGTTTTCAAAATATTTAATATTTCACAAAATTTTTTATTACAGCTTTCTACAATCTTTAAAAAAAAATAATGTCAAAATGTCCAAAAAATAAATGCATCAAAATTGTTTAATGTAGTGTTAGTTTAGTCCTTCACTCCTTTCTCAAAAGAGAATGAAGTTTTGTAATCACTTTCCAAGAAAATATATGTGGGGAGTAAAAAGACCCTGATGGGGATGTGGGCCTTTAGGCCATGCTAGGGAAGGCCGACCTGCTCTTGGGTTTAGAACTTGTTAGTACTACGGGTCAGCCCATACGCCGAGGATCCGAGGATCCAGCCGAGGGTGATTTTCTCTTCGGACGGACACCGGAGAACCCGGGACTTCATGATAAAGGTTAGGGAATGACACGGTCAAGACCGATGGTTAAAGGGGGGAAGCCCTTGAATGTCCTAGAAGCACCGATGTTAGAGAGATACCAAAGATAAAGGCTGCCACCTCCACATTAAAGACCCTGCACCTACCACCCTGGCCGCATTAATGGGGAAGTGACACCTGAACAGTGGAAGAGAAACTTCTGGTTACTATTCAAAGGCACTGAGAAAAGAAATATCTAAGCTAAGGGGGAGTTTGGGGCAACACGTGTACAAAGTATCAAAAAGAGGAGTATTTAAGGAGCAACTTAGAACAGAAATGAGGGATCCCTTCTTTGTAATCTAGAAAGAAAGAGAAAAAAGAAAAAGAGATAATATAAGAACAGTTCTCGGCTTACGTCCGAGCAGGTTGATTTACAGTATTCCTTGTTGCTTTCAAGTGTTTATAATCTTTGGCTTGTCATTTAATCCTTAAACACTTCTAACTTGGGTTTCAAGCCCACACTCTACAAATCATATTGTTTAAGGCTCATTGGGCCTGAGCCCGTAACTGTTCTTGGGGCCAGGTGCAATTGTGCACTTACAATATATATAAGATTAGATTTTTTTTTCTTGAGAAACTATATAAGATAATACTTGGACAGAGTTTATTAGGTGCTATACATTAGCTAGTTTCCTCCCTTAAATTTAGTCACCTGGTTGTATATTAACTGATCTAGTGCAAATAATATTCTCTTTGTATTTTTTATATATATTATAATGTAATTTTTATTCTTTGATTTTTATATCTTGTAATTAAAAATAAAGTCAAATGTACATAAATATTGAGGAAACAACTACCCTAACTTACAACTGTGATCTTATTATATATATATTTAAAGCAAAGTCAAGATTTAACTTCGCTCAGGCCAAAATTTATAACTAACATGCATCTCTCTATACTTTGTAGTAATATGTAGAGTAATGTTATATCCATAATATTTTCACAACGAAATATAGTTGACAGGTTGATACTTGTTTTAATATGTTAGTTCAACTTGTAAAAGTTTTTTTTGTCATTGAATAAGAAATTTAGGATTCAAATCCCATTTACACCAAAATTTAAAACCAATTGATATTTTACCCTGATGATAAAAAGTAATTATTATGGAGCAGATGTCATAAATTGAGCGTTTGTTTAGGCATTTTGGGACATTAAATGAGCATTTTTAAACCCAAAACTCTATTTTGCAACAGCAACTCCTCATAGTTTTATTTTATTTTATTTTTTATTTTTTTTATAACTCTCATTTTAAACTTAAAACAAAATTTTGCAATAGCTTATACAAACGCATCCTTAACTCAATTGCTAAAGTTTCTTCTAAAAAAATTGCTAAAGTTTCTTGTAATTAAATAATGGAATCCACACCTCTTAATGTTTTAGTGGACACATTCAAGGTTCAAGTTCCCATTTTTCCATTGATCTATAGAATTATCTATAATAAAAAATAAAAAAATAAAAAAACAAGAGAATTGGGTTTTAACTCCACTTACACAAAAAACACTAAATGATGTCCTGGACTGGAATAAAGAGTAACCATCATATAAGAAAGCATAAGTTTATATCCTATCATATATATGAAAAAAAAAAAAATCCATTCATATCTTAAAAAGAATTATATGATCCGGCACAATAATAATTTGGTCACGGATTGTGCAACTCGTAGGATATGTATAATATATATATATATATATATATATATATATATATATATATATTGTGTGTGTGTGGATAAAACCCATGGATTAGATTTGGTAGCTGGTACCAACCTAATCCAAGGCAATCTGTAGTCAAACGTGAGGAAAATTTTGGAAACAAGTAACAAAAGCAAATCTCAAGAAGTGATAGATAAAATGAAGAAGGAAATCTGGAAATGGCTGTACAGAAAAATAAAATTGGACACCAATAAGCTGTCCTCTGCTACTCTGATAGTTACGTTTTCTTTATCAACCAGAGTATTAACATGTATGAAATAATGTATATCCATTACCCCATCTTCATTTATTTTGAATGAACATATGGATTTTATCAAATCAATTGCTATGAACCACAATTGACCCGACCAGAAATGTAGCTTCACAAAGGGGAAAAAAAGTGACAGCTAGCCATGGCCCCATTGGTCATATTTTTCAACAAAATAAATGTGTGATGAGTTACACAAAAGCTACCTTCATAGTTGCATGTACCCAATAGCAATAAATTTAGGGATGGCTAGGAGACCAGTTTGGGTAGACCTCACCTAAACACAGGAGCGGCACCATCTTAAGGCCAGGGTGGTCTCAGGACCACCCTAACCTGAATTTCTTTTTATATATAATAATTATATATATTTTATTTGTCTACACTTTAAAAAAAAATTTGAGAACACCCTCAGTTTTTTTATGCCAATAAAATTAAATTTTGCTCCATAATTTGTTCTATATTAAGTGGATTAATGATTACTTGGTTGTGTACATTGAAAGAGATGTAGCTTGTAGCATTAATAATGAGACTATTATGCAACGATTTTAAAATATGAAAACTCGTAAAAGGCAATTGTAAATTTTTTGTATTCATGTGTTTTTTATTTATTTTTTATTTTATTATTGTTGCTAATATATGAATTTCTCTTTTTATGAGATTGTATAATTAATGTTTTTTAAGCAACACCCTGAGAAAATTTCTTAGAGCCGCCACTGCCTAAACATAATTTGCTTCCTACCCGACCTGCTTGTTGTAGACTTGTACTTGTTAATTTTGTTCTTAAAAAAAAAAAAAAAAAAACTATGATTGGATAAGTATTAAGTACTAGGACTGCCCATTAATGACCTGTTGTTTGCGTAATTGCTTTTAATTTATGCGTAAATATTGGGTATTTTCGGAGTACCATAAATTCGTACTCCCTCCTCTCATATAACTGTAAGTCTCACTAATTAAATTTATTGTAAGACTCATAATTTACCACATTTATAATATTCTCGGAGTATATAATAATTTTTTCCTAATTTATAACCAAAAGCTTCTTTGGGCCAACTTTAAGGCAACTCCACAAATATAAGTGCTTATGGAGTGTGGGAGACAAGAGTCAGGGTTTAAGTATTCAGGAGGGAACTTCACACACATATACACTTAGATTAGGTTAAAGTAAAATTCTATCTTGTATAAAAAAAAAAAAAACATTGGTAATGTAGCTAGTGGGCCAATAAACCGAGTCTTTTATAAATTTGTACCCACAATCTAGCCCACAAACCAAGCCCCACCCTTTTTTTCTTTCCCTGTCTCGTCTCTCCACGTCTTATCTTTATCTCCTTTCTCTTCCAAATTGTTCTTCTTTCTTTTTTTTTCTTCACACTCATAGAGTTTTCTCTGATCTTTCAATGTCCTCATCAAGCATTGTCCAGCCCAGATGTTGACACATAAGAGATCAAAATTATTTTCAATCCGCAGCCCGCCCGTTACATGAAGCCCAAGTTGCTAAAGTAATCTAAAACAATCATATGAGGTAAATTTATTTATTTAATTATTATTATTATTTTTTTTTTTGATAATCAACATCTGAATACACAATCTGTGGAAAAAAAAAAAAAAAAAAATTCTCACATTTATTACATATACATAATACACTATTCTAATCCTAGTAGGAGCTTTTTTGTCTGCACGCATAAATTTTGGCATTTACAAGTAGCTTGGGCCTGTTTTATGGTAGACATACAAGTATAGAAATTATTAGGTCTATGTGATGGACCGATGAAGTAGTTATCTAGTTAATAAAACGCCGTTATTTATTTATTTTTTTGTTGAGAAACTGTCATTTGTTCTAATAAGACCAGTGGCGGAGTCAGGATTTCAACTTAGGGGGGGCAAGATTAAATAACACTTCGATACTCATTATTATGATCATGTTTCTTCATAAACTCAATTAACTACATGTGTGTGTATATATTTCGTATCATTAAAATAAAGAAAACAAAAATAATCAAATTATAGTAAATAAAAAAAATCTAAATACATAATGTTGAAATTAAAATAAATTGAGAAAATAAATTAATGTAGGAGTGTTAGGAATATAATAATATACCTATAAAGTTGTATTAATGTTTCAGTGCCTTGTATTCTTTTAAAAAAAATTTGTAGAATTAAGCATATGTTTCTTTATTTGTTTAAGTAGTTAAAATTAAGATTTATAGAAAGAGTATGAAATTGTAAAAAATTAGAAGAAAATATAAGTCATGTCAAGGATACAATAAAAATTCACAGCAATTTCACAACATTCCTCAACTTAGCACATTATCTCATACATGTGGGTCATTAGAAAAAAAATTAAATCATATATTGTGATTTACATCCTGAATGGAAAGAACACAAAATAGATTTTTTTAATGCTCTATACACAAAAGGAAGGTGATTTCAATTTTTTCATCATTGACCTATTTTATGTCTAAAAATTACCAGTTTGTAATTTGTAGTTTGTATTATATACTATGACCTTGTGAGAAGCAAATAAATTCTATAATAGTGGATTTAACTATTTAAATGGCCCACTAAGAAAAGACGAAAACTAGTATGGTGATTGTTTTTTTCTCTTATAGTAACATGTTTTCTGATATGTGTAGGGGCAATTTAGACTTTCTAACATCAAACTCTATTATTATACTATTATATAAGCTTCTCAAAAAAAAATAAAAAAAACTAGTATATACAAATTCTGGGGCAGGTTAGGGGGGGCAGCTGCCCCCTCTCGCCCCCCCTTGGCTCCGCCCCTGAATAAGACATCGCTTAATGATTTTTTCTATTTTATTTTTTGTGCTAATTAAGAAACTAATTCACACATTTTCAGTAGTCCTCCAATACACCTTATAATTTGTCCTCTTTTAATTGTGTATATTGTGTGAAGGTAGCTGTTAGGTGAAGTACATGTCCGGTTATTAGTTTAGGTACATTGTTCTAAGATTTGGTAGGACAGCCGTCTTTGTGGTGTTATGGTTTAACCGTTTAAGTTCTGTTGTAGCCTTGTAGGGTTTTGGTTCTTGTTGTACCGCTGTCCTAGTGTTGTATCTTTATTATTGTTTTCAATAAAATGTGAAAAAAATATAAAAAATAATATGTAATTTCTTGAATTATTTAATTTAAGTTTTTTTATTTTATATTTTTGTTATATAATAATATTATCTTGATAATTTAAAAAACAATAACACCTAAATAGGAAGTGAATAGTTGCATTTACTGGCTGCCGCTTGCCCCAACCCTAGATAAGGAGTTAATAGTAGAGCATGTTATCGATAAAGACCTTGGTAAGTCTAATTATTAAAATTATTGAGGTGATATGTCGTAATTGGTATATAATTAAAATAATACCAATGGTGGGATTATTTGAAAATACTGTTTGGGAAAAACTTAAGTACATTCCCTGAAGTTCTTAAGTTGAATTAAATCATGTGATGATATTGATCAATTCAACAGAAACAATATTATCTTTTCTAAGAACAATTAAATTTGAACATGCGATTCATTGGTCAATGCAAATGCATGATTGAATTTAATTGAAACGCCCAAGATACAATACCTACTTACCCATTGATACCTAAATTTTACCCATAATATTTTACCAATATAAATTATTAGCTCAATAAATAAATGTGTGATTAGTTACAGAAAAGCTACCTTCATAGCTGCATATACCCAATAGCAGCAAATTTAGGGATGACTATGGGACGGGTTTGGGTAGACCTCACTTAAGTATAATCCGCTTCCTACTCGACCTGCTTGTTGTTAACTTGTAGTTGTTAATTTTGTTCTTAAAAAAAAAAAAAAACTCTATGAATGGATGAGTATTAAGTACTAGGACTGCCCATTAATGACCCATTGTTTGCGTAATTGCTTCTAATTTATGACCAAAAGCTTCTTTGGGCCAACTTTAAGGCAACTGGCATTTGTAATGTAGTGGGCCAATAAACCAAGTCTTTTGTAACTTTGTACATAACCTAGCCCACAAACCAAGCCCCACCCTTTTGTTTTTTTCCCTCTCTTTGTTTCTCCACGTCTTATCTTTATCTCCTTTCTCTTCCAAATTGTTCTTTTTCTCTTTTTTTTTTTTTTTTATTCTTAACTCTTATAGAGCTTTCTCTGATCTCTCAATGTCCTCATCAAGCATTGTCCAGCCCAGATGTTGACACATAAGAGGAAATTATTTTCAATCCGCAGCCCGGCCTGTTACATGAAGCCCAAGTTGCTAAAGTAATCTTTTTTTTTTAAAAGTAATCTAAAACAATCATATGAGGTAAATTTTATTATTATTATTATTATTGATAATCAACCGTAAGGTATCTGAATACACAATCTGTGGAAAATAAGAAGAAAAATAAATTCTCACTTCTATTACATACACTATTCTAATCCTAGTAGGAGCTTTTTTGTCTGCACGCATAAATTTGGCATTTACAACTAGCTTGGGCCCGTTTTATGGTAGACATACAAGTATAGAAATTATTAGGTCTAAGCGATGCACCATTGAAGTAGTTGTCCAGTTAATAAAATATATTAGAGTGTAGTACACGAGAGTTACGTGGTTTAGCCTAACGGCCTACATCACAAAGGAAATCTTAAAGGGCTACATCAATAATATATTAGAGTGTAGTACAAATCTTGTATTACAATGAACCATAACATGTGTATATATATAGTAGACTAAACCTTAGACTAATAGACTTTTAGTACAAGTAGGAGACTTGACTTGCACACAAAGTAGAATTAGGCTTGGGCTTATATTAATGGGCTAATATATCTCTAACAGTGTATATTGTGTGAAGGTAGCTATTAGGTGAAGTAGAAGTCCGGTTATTAGTTTAGGTACATTGTTCTAAGGTAGGTATCTTTGTGTGAAGGTAGCTGTTAGGTCATAGGTGTAGTGTTTTGGTCCTTGTTGTACCGCTGTCCTAGTGTTGTATCTCTATTATTTTTTTCAATAAAATTCTCAATTCATGTGAAAAAAAAAAGAAAGAAAATACCAAAAATATGATATGTAATTTCTTGAAATTATTTAATTTAATTTTTTAAATATTTTTTAAATACTTAATAATATTATCTTGATAATTTAAAAAACAATAACACCTAAATAGGAAGTGAATAGTTGCATTTACTGGCTGCCGCTTGCCCCAACCCTAGATAAGAAGTTAATATTAGAGTATATTATCGATAAAGACCTCGATGAGTCTAATTATTAAAATTATTGAGGTGATATGTCGTAGGTGGTATAAATCAAAATAATACCAATGGTGGGATTATTTGAAAATACTATTTGTCAAAACTTAAGTACACTGCCTTAAGTTCTTAAGTTGAATTAAATCATGTGATGATATTGATCAATTCAATAGAAACAATATTATCCTTTCTAAGAACAACCAAATTTGAACATGTAATTTATTGGTCAATACAAATATATGATTAAATTTAATTGAGATACACAAGATACAATACCTACTTACCCAGTAATACCTAAATTTTACCAATATAAATTATTAGATCAATAGGATATTAAAAAAACTATCAATTTTTGTTTGCCCTTAACGATGGGTAAATGTGGGGAAATTTAAGCCATATCTATGGCTCAATTGCTTGTCCAAATTGATAGGAATACCTTCTTGTGCTATAATGTAAAATATTGAAATGATTAATAAAAAAATGAATTGAAATATGTTGATACTTATTTTCGCGACACATTCTCTATAAGCCCGACTCAATCGAGCCTGACCTCATTATGAGCCCAATTCATGTATTATATTATTTTTTATTCTTTTAAGCATGACCCAAGCCCATGCAACATATGGACAAATTGAGGAAATGTAGTTTGGAGGGTATGGGTTGGTTCCTTTTGGATCTTTTGCATGAGCCCAGCTCATGTGTGTTACCAAGTGGGCAAGGGACACTGGTAACACCTTTGACTTATAGAGGAGGTAGTGTACTTGAAAAATACACCTTAAAAGAGTCTTTATGCAACAACTAAATGCATTGTCTACTGCAACAACCAAATGCATACGCCAAGGGTCTGCCATGTCTAGGAAACATTAGCCATGAATTTAGGCCACTCTATTTCCCAAATTATGCAAAAAACAAGCCAACCCTCTTACCCAACTAAGGCAAATTTGACCATAACCTCTTTGATTGAGAACTTAGGGTTCAAAGCCTCTTCTATTGACCAAAAACCAGTCTCTTCAAGCACCCCAAACTCAATATAAAAGGCCTTAATTAGATTCAAAATGAACCAACTACGTTATACTCTGAGAGCTGCAATTTGAGAGCAAAAGCCCACTCAATCAAAAGACATTCTCACAATTCTAAAGCCAAGGGGTAGAAATATGGGTATAGGGGAACTTTCCCTGTCTTTCTCACAATTTCTCTCAATTTCCTCTTCTCGCTGATTGTGGGTCGAAGTTTCAGACCTATTATATTTTTATGCTTTTCCTGCACTTTTGTTATTAGCATTTTAATTTTCTCTTGTCAAAGTACCATTAGCCTTTTGTTCACTATACATTTGAAATTTTGGGCTTGATTATCCACAATAAATACTTCTAAAGAACCCAATGGGAGATTTGGGCTAATCTTGCATTTTGGCCCTTAACGAAAAACGTCCCTGTCAAAATATAAATTAAAGTCTTTGATTTTGGTTGGTTATTGTTTTTATCATTTACTTCCTAAAGTTTATGTTTTGTGTCAAAAATTAAATATTATTCATTCCCTCCTTAAACTCCATCAATTATCAGTTTTATTGCTAAAAATTAATAAAATTTCATTTTATTTTTGTCAAAAATACAATTTACACTATTAAATTTGGTGAATTGTCATAAAAATTTTATTTTAATACTAAAATAAAATCTAATCAATTTTTTAGTGTTAAAAAATATTTTTAATGTTTATGGAGAAACGGATTAATGCGGATGCGGACAACAAGCATAAACTTTAAAGAATAAAATTATTAAAATGAAATTTAAGTAATAAAATGATAATTCAGCAAAGTTAAAAGTGTAATTTGTATCCTAAAAAAAATGATGATGACCCTTCTAAAGATTTACCAACATTTTTTTTTCTTTTATCAGATGCTTAATTAATATTGAAGTACTTATCAATACACACACACACTTTATAATACACCTTACAGCAAATGTTTTATATTAACATTCAACATATTAAAATAATATAAACAACATAATAAAATAATATATTTAACACAATAACCAACAACCACAACCACAACCATCAATGCATTAAAATACTTTTTTTTCGTAACACTCTACATTAAAATATTATTTTGGATAAATTGCAAATTACACCTCTAAAATTTGAGGGTGATTGGATTTTACACCTTGAAATTTTAGAATTTGGTTTTTACCCCCTGAAGTTTGCAGTGTTTGGATTTTATACTTGATGTTTCAGAACTTGGATTATACCCCCTATATTTTAGGAGTGTTTGGATTTTACTCCCTAAAGTGTTGGGGACTTTGGATTTCACACCCTAAAATTTTAGAATTTGGAGGTGTAAATTCCAAACAACCCAAAACTTTAGAGGGTAAAATCTAAGTTCTAAAACGTTAGAGTGTAAAATCCAAACACCCCAAACTTCAAGGGGTAAAATCCAAATTATGAAATTTCAGGGTGTAAAATCTAATTATCCTCAAACTTTAGGGGTGTAATTTGCACTTTACTCTATTATATTTTGTTTTGAGTTTTTTTATTTTTTATTTTTAAGTTTAGCTGCTTTGCCGTAACCACAATTTTGGAGAATTGGTTGCTAAATTGACTTTTTTTGTCAATGCAACCTCACTGGGGATGCTCTAACATGTCAAATTACTTTGCCCTTATAAAGAAAAGAATAAATAAGAAATAGAATAAATACACCCCCAATTACGTACATATGTAGTTAATTATGAAAAATTAAGGTTATATTTGGCAATAACTTTTGTTTTCTATTTTCAAAATTTTGTTTTTGGGAATATAAAGAAAAAAAAAGATTTTTTGTATTTTTGAAATAAAAAACATGTTTGATTAGTTGAAATTAAAAAAAATAATTTTTTGAAGAAAAAAAAAAAAGAAAATACTGTGGGGACTAAAAGGACTTAAGCAAGTGTTTGAGCATTGGGCTTTGTTGATGGGCGCTAGTTTGTTTAGACTAAAAGCCCCTTAAAACCGTACCTCGGCTCATGAGTCGAGAGTCCGAGGATTCGTCCGAGGACGAATATCACCTCGGACAGACCCGCGATGACCCTTGGATTCGCCAGAAAGATCAAGGCAGGGTTACGTAAAGACCATTGGTTAAAAGGGGGACTTAGGCGCCCTCCAGACGCAACGGTGAGAGGGAAATATCTTATAAAAAGGCTGCTGCCTCCACATTAAAGACCCTACACCTGCCTCCCTGGCCGCATTAATGGGGAAGTGACCCCTGAATAGTAGAAGTCAGCCTTCTTGCTATCATCTGAAGACTTCCAGAGGGTGGTGGATGGGACAGGTGTCTAATAGGGTGATTTGCATTACACGTGGAAAAAGAGGGAGGAAGGAGAGGTATTTAAGGAGGGAAGAGAGTAAAGAAAGAGGAGGAAAAAACAAACCCTAAGAACTGCAACCTTTGAGAGGAAACAAAGAGAAATAATACATAAATCGTCCGAGGAGGCTCATTTTCCTTATTCATCTGTTGTTCGCAAATATTGTTACAAGCTAGCCTGTTCATCAAGTTTCGAATATCCTTGAACTAAATTGCAAGCCCACACTCTACAAATTTCATTGTTTAAGGCTCATTGGGCCTGAGTCCACATGTGTTTTTGGGTCCAAGTGCAATTGTGCACTTACAATTGGCGCCGTCTATGGGAATCTAGTGCTAAAAGGAATTGGAACACTATGGCAGGCTTAGGCTCACACCATGCAGAATCTCAGGGATCGCAACCGGAGGATCTGTTCGAGCGCCTTGAACGCCGGAGGGATCGAGAGGGCAGCGTTCACACTAAGTATCTTAGGACAAGTCGTACTCACAGTGGAGGCGCCAGTATCGCCCATGAGGATGGTGCTAAAGCCATGCAGAAGGAGATTGATCACCTTAAGAAGAAGCTGCATCGCGTCAGGCGGAGGCTTGCTTCACCCTCATCCAGTACCTCTTCCGAGAAATCCTGGGGAAGTAGTTACAGTTCGAGGTCATGGTCGCCCCCCAACAGAACATCCTCTTGCGATGAGGATAGCCTATCGGGTCATAGGAGCAGGAAGCTCCCCTCCGGGGGCTTAGGGAACGATGCCATGAGTCGGGCGTTGCACCAGCTCTCCAAATCGCCATTCTTGCGTAGGATTGAGAATGGGAGGCTCCCCAGGAGGTTCACCCAGCCCACCTTCACCATTTATAACAGCCGGACTGACCCGGTGGAACATGTGAGCCACTTTAACCAGAGAATGGCTGTGCATTCTCACAATGAGACCTTGATGTGCAAAGTCTTCCCTTCTAGCTTGGGACCTGTTGCTATGAGGTGGTTCAACGATCTCAAATCAGGGTCTATAAGTTCGTTCGGGGAACTGACCAGAGCATTTGCGTCAAGGTTTATTACATGCAGCAGAGTTCCTCGACTGTTGGACTCACTGTTGTCTATGGCTATGAAGGAGGGTGAGACGTTGAAAGCATACTCTGACAGGTATTGGGAGATGTTTAATGAGATAAATGGTGATTTTGATGAGGTGGCGATCAATACTTTTAAGGTGGGCCTTTCAACCGATCATGACTTGAGGAAGTCCTTGACCAAAAAACCCGTACGGAGTGTACGTCGCCTCATGGACCGTATTGACGAATATAAAAGGGTCGAGGAAGATCAACAGCAGGGGAAGGGTAAGACAAAGGTTATCCCGCAGGAGAGAAGGAATTTCAGGACGGATAGGTATCATAACAACAAGCCGAGAAGAGATTACTCCGGGTAGTCTGGCTTGATGGCACCTCAGACAATTAATACTGTATTTCGAGAACCGATGCACCAGCTACTGGAGAAGGTCCGTAAGGAACCCTACTTCAGATGGCCCAGTAAGATGGCGGGGGATCCTGCCAAGAGGAATCAAAATCTCTTTTGTCAATACCATCAAGATGTGGGCCATACGACCGAGAACTGTCGGACCCTCTGGAATCACTTGGAGCAGCTTGTTAGCGAAGGAAAGTTAAAGCAGCACCTGTACCAACCTAGCAGGCAGGGCAGTCAGTCTGGTTCGAATAACCAGAGGAATAACTCATCTCAGCTTCCTTTGGGAACGATCAACGTTATCTTTGCTGCGCCGGACAGGACTGGCTCATGTCCTATTAGGGTAATGGCCATCTCGGACTCCCAAGCTGAGGAGGGGGGCTCCAAGCCGAAGAGATTGAAGCTAAACGTGCCCGTCTTGGGATTTTCAGAGGAGGATAAGGTGGGGACCATCCAACCCCATGACGACGCCCTAGTGGTTACTCTGAGGATAGGGAATTATGATGTGAGAAGGGTAATGATCGATCAAGGCAGCAGCACGGATATCATGTATCCTGACCTATTTAAGGGGCTAAAGTTGAAATTAGAGGACCTCACCCCTTACGACTCGCCGTTAATAAGTTTTGAAGGGAAGGTCGTTATTCCAAAGGGACAGATTCGGTTGCCCGTGTAATCTAGCTCCAAGACGGTCGAGGTCGATTTTATCGTGGTCGATGCATATTCCCCATACACAGCCATCCTCGCCCGGCCTTGGCTGCATGCTCTGGGGGTTGTTTCCTTCACCTTGCATGTTAAGGTGAAGTTCCCTTCGGGGGAGCGCATTGAAGAGATTCTCGGCAGCCAATTGATGGCCAGGCAGTGCATATCAGCCGCAATACTGCATCAGACCGAACCGTGGTCCTCGACCTCAGCTGTGAAAGACTTATAGCAATTAACGACTTTGGATGCACCCGACGCGGTGACAGCAGAGGAGGCCATATGCGAAGACCTTGAGAAGTTATGTTTACCACACCAGGAGAAGATGGAATTAGTGAAGTTCTGAAGAACAATATTGATGTTTTTGCCTGGGACCCCTATGAGGCCCCGGGTGTTGACCCAAGCTTTATTTGTCATCATTTGAACATCAATCTTGCTATTCCTCCTAGAAGGCAGCCCCCTCGGCGTTCCTCGAAGGAGCATTCCGAAGCCGTTAAGGAGGAGGTGCTCAAGCTCAAGAAGGCTGGGGCTATCAAGGAAGTTTTTTATCCAGAGTGGTTGGCGCATACGGTCGTGGTCAAAAAGAAAAGTGGAAAATGGCGAGTATGTGTAGACTTCACAGATTTGAATAAAAGCCTGCCCAAAGGACTCTTTCCCGATGCCGCGCATCGACCAGCTAGTGGACGCCACAGTCGGACATCCTCGGATGAGTTTTTTGGATGCCTTCCAGGGTTATCACCAAATTCCACTAGCGGCAGAAGATCAGGAGAAAACTGCCTTTATTACTCCAACAGGGAATTATCACTATAAGGTGATGCCGTTTGGGTTAAAGAACGCCGGGGCTACTTACCAAAGGATGATGACCAGGATGTTTGAATTGCAGCTTGGAAAGACCATTGAAATATATGTGGATGACATGGTAGTGAAGAGCAAGGCGATATCTGCGCACCTGAAAGATTTGGATGACACTTTCCAAGTACTTAGAAAGTACAGGTTGCGTCTTAATGCCTCGAAGTGTTCTTTTGGTGTGAGTTATGGGAAGTTCCTAGGTTATATGGTCACTCATAGAGGGATAGAGGTGAATCCGGCACAGGTCAGAGCCATTCAAACCTTACAGCCACCTCGGAATCCAAAGGAAGTTCAGAAATTAACTGGAATGGTCGCCGCTCTCAGCCGGTTCATCTCCCGGTTAGCTAATCGATGCAGGCCTTTCTTCCAACTGTTGAATAAGTGGAAGGGATTCCAATGGTCCGAAGAGTGCGTTGTAGCCTTCCAACAACTTAAGGAATATCTTTCTCGTCCACCCATTATGTCTCGGCCTGAGGTAGATGAGGTCCTATTTGCGTATCTGGCAGTGGCCGTCCATGCGGTCAGCCTGGTCCTCATAAGGAACGACGGTGGGGTGCAAAGACCGGTCTATTACGTCAGCAAGACGCTGAATGATGTCGAGGTGCGTTATCTGCTTTTGGAGAAAGCACTTCTAGCCGTAGTTCATGCCACGCGGAGGCTTCCTCATTATTTCCAGTCCCACACCGTTGTCGTTTTAACCCAACTGCCTCTCAAGTCAGTGTTGCATAGTGCCGACTATTCTGGAAGGGTGGCTAAATGGGGAACTATTTTGGGAGCCTTTGACATCAAATACAGGCCACGTACCTCGGTGAAGGGCCAGATTCTTGCAGATTTGGTGGCAGAGTTTGCTGAACCAATGTTGGAAGAAACTTTGAAGGAATCACACATGGATGGGAAATCAGTTGGCATGATTACTAACGAAAGACCTTTGATTTGGAACGTATCCGTTGATGGGACAGCTAACCAGAGAGGGTCTGGCATCGGACTCGTCCTGGTATCCCCGAAGGGATTATGTTTGAAAAATCCTTAAGGTTGGCGTTCTCAGCTACTAATAATGAGGCTGAGTACGAAACAGTCTTAGTTGGCATGAATATGGTACATAAGATGGGCGAAAAGGAAGTTCACATGCTCTCGGATTCTCAGTTAGTGGTCGGTCAGGTGACAGGGACCATGGAGGCTGGGGACCCCAAGATGCAAGAATACTTGATCGAGGTCAAACGTTTACAATCCAAATTTGATTCCTTTATCTTGTCTCACGTTTCTAGAAATGGGAATACACATGCAGACTCCTTGGCTGCCTTAGCGACGTCTTCGGCTCAGGGTTTGCCTAGGATTATCATTGTCAAAAATTTGCTAGCGCCAGCTCTTACCACTGTTGGAGCAGCCCAGATCCATTTGATAAGGCCCGGGCCTAATTGGATCGATTCTATGATATCTTTTCTGAAGAACAACATTCTTCCCGATGACAAGTCTGAGGCAGACAAGATCCGTCGAAAGGCACCGCGTTTTTGGTTGTCCGAGGATCAGAAATTGTATAAACGGTCCTTCTTCGGACCATATTTGTTATGCGTGCACCCCGAATCAACGGAGGTGCTTTTAGAAGAACTACACGAAGGAATTTGTGGGAGCCATACTGGGGGAAGGTCCCTAGCTCATAGGGCACTGACTCAGGGATATTGGTGGCCCAACATGCAGAAGGAAGCTCAGGACTATGCAAAAAAGTGTGACCAATGCCAGAGGTTCGCTCCTAACATCCATTAACCCGGAGGAGTCCTCAACCCTCTCACCAATCCTTGGCCTTTCGTTCAATGGGGATCGGACATAGTAGGACTGTTCCCGAGGGCCGTGGGAAACAAAAGGTGGTTGCTTATGGGGACCGACTACTTCACCAAATGGGTAGAGGCTGAGCCCTTGGCAAATATTAGGGATGTCGATTCCAAGAAATTCATCTGGAAAAACATCATCACTAGATTTGGAGTACCACATACACTCATTTCGGACAGTGGCGTTCAATTTGATAGTAGAGCTTTTAGGAAATATTGTGGTGACATGGGCATCACAAATAGATACTCCACTCCAGCTTATCCTCAAGGAAACGGGCAAGTCGAGGCCGTTAATAAGGTTATAGTTAGTGGCCTCAAGAAAAGGCTGGACGATGCGAAGGGCAAATGGGTAGAAGAAATACCACACGTTCTATGGACGTATCGAACTACGCCACGCAAATCCACAGGAGAAACGCTATTCTCTATGACTTATGGGGCCGAGGTAGTGATACCTTTAGAGTTTGGCTTCCCCACATTAAGGACGAGTACTTTTAGCCCAGAAAATAACAACGGCCTCCTGGAGAAGAGCCTAGATTTAATTGAGGAACGGCGAGAGACAGCTATGGTCCAAATGACTTATTATCAGCAGAAGCTTAAACGAGGGTATGATGCCCATGTGAAGCTCAGACCACTCGTGCTTGGGGATCTGGTCCTGAGAAAGGTTGTAGGTACTGCTAGAAACCCAACCTGGGGTAAATTAGGACCGAACTGGGAAGGACCATATCGGATTGATTCTGTAGCAGGTGTAGGGTCATATCGACTAGCTGATCTAGATGAAAGAGTTGTACAACGTCCGTGGAATGTAAACAACCTTCGAAGGTATTATTATTAATAAAAGGTACTTTTGTCATTTGTGGTTTAAATTATAAATGTATATGGACTTATCAATTACAACTCTCGAAATATCAAACAGAAACTTGGTCATGTATAGTCCTCGGACTACATACCTAGTGGAAATTGATATCTTATTATTTGTTAAACAGAACCTTAGTTATGCCGGGTCCTTGGGCCTTCTATTTTGGGAAAATTAACATCTTAAGTTACTGTTCTGAAATGTCAAATAGAAACTTGGTCATGTATAGTCCTCGGACTACATACCTAGTGGAAATTGATATCTTATTATTTGTTAAACAGAACCTTAGTTATGCCGGGTCTTCGGGCCTTCTACTTTGGGAAAATTAACATCTTAAGTTACTATTCTGAAATGTCAAACAGAAACTTGGTCATGTATAGTCCTCGGACTACATACCTAGTGGAAATTGATATCTTATTATTTGTTAAACAGAACCTTAGTTATGCCGGGTCCTCGGGCCTTCTACTTTGGGGAAATTAACATCTTAAGTTACTGTTCTGAAATCTCAAACAGAAACTTGGTCATGTATAGTCCTCGGACTTCATACCTAGTGGAAATTGATATCTTATTATTTGTTAAACAGAACCTTAGTTATGCCGGGTCCTCGGGCCTTCTACTTTGGGGAAATTAACATCTTAAGTTACTGTTCTGAAATGTCAAAACGTAAACTTGGTTATGTATAGTCCTCGGACTACATACCTAGTGGAAATTGATATCTTATTATTTGTTAAACAGAACCTTAGTTATGCCGGGTCTTCGGGCCTTCTACTTTGGGAAAATTAACATCTTAAGTTACTATTCTGAAATGTCAAACAGAAACTTGGTCATGTATAGTCCTCGGACTATATACCTAGTGGAAATTGATATCTTATTATGTGTTAAACAGAACCTTAGTTATGCCGGGTCCTCGGGCCTTCTACTTTGGGGAAATTAACATCTTAAGTTACTGTTCTGAAATGTCAAACAGAAACTTGGTCATGTATAGTCCTCGGACTTCATACCTAGTGGAAATTGATATCTTATTATTTGTTAAACAGAACCTTAGTTATGCCGGGTCCTCGGGCCTTCTACTTTGGGGAAATTAACATCTTAAGTTACTGTTCTAAATATCAAACAGAAACTTGGTTAGGTATGGTCCTTGGACCCCATACCTTGTTAAAATTGATGTCTGATTGTTTGTTGAATAAAATCGTGGTTAAATGGAGTCTTAAGTTATATATCTTTAAGTGTCAGGCAGAAATTTGATAAGGTAGGATCCTCGGACCCCACACTTTACTAGAATTAGCATTTCATATTACAAGTCCTAAGTATCACATGGGTTTGCAAAACGAGTTACTGCTTACCAGCTAAACTAGGTTGGTATTTGTTAGGTTCTTGAACGCTTTACTTTACAAGGCGAATATGTGTATTGCTGTTTAAAGTTTTAATGGTTCAACTGCTGAAAGTGGACTTATTTATCTCATTCTTTCTTTTGCTGTGTGCTAATGAGAGCTTTTATGGTAAGCATAAAGAGGAAAAGATGAAATAAACACAATACAGATCAAAATCAAATAAAGCTGTCTTTCATTAATTATGTCAATATATATATATATATATATATATATATATATATATATATATATATCACTACATGGAAAATTCTAAGTACAAAAAAGAAGCCCTGTGCATGACCTTAAGCTTTCAGAGGAGGGTCTTGCTGAGAAGTGCTGGTAGCCTCAGTGTCTTTTAATTCCAGCTCAAAGGAAGACAGAACTTGTTTTCCTTTGTCTGTTGTAGTGGTTGAAGGGATGATAGGTTCCACACTTTGGCTCAGGCCCTTCTCAGCACCACCACTCCCTTCCTTCTCTTTGTTGGAACCTGAAGGTTTTGTAGGATCCGAAATGAGCTCTAGAATCACAGGAGGAAGAGCAGGGGGAATTGTTTCAGGGGTAGGAGCAGCAGCATGAGCCTCTTCTATCTCTTGTATGTCCAGGGGAAGCCAAATGTTCTCGGACTTTCTCAGCTCGGACGCTGAAGTAACTCTTGCTACGTTTAGGGCTTCCCCCCAGACCTGCTGACAGAATTCTCGGCACACAGCCGCGAAAGCCTCGGTCAGCTGGTCCTCCATTGCAGCTACCCTTTCCTTGTAGCTTGCCTACTTTGCAACCTCCAGAGAATGCTTGAAGGTGCTAGCTTCCTCCTTCAATCGCGCAAACTCCTTCTCCAAGTCCGAGCATTCCTTCTGGGCTTGGGAGAGCTCATCATCCTTTTGATGAAGAAGCTTGCGCTGCCCTTCTACTTGAGTCCTCATCATTCTCAGATTGGCCTCGGCGCCGTCTCTTTCTCTTTTTAAGTTGGCTAACTGAGAGGAGAGTCTCTAGTTTTCAGCTAGGGCCTGGCCTAAAGACTTCTCAGTCTCCAGACGAATTTCCTGCTCCATTCCGGCCCTTTTCCGAGAATCCTCCACGAACTTCTCAGCAGCAAAGACCTCTTGAACGGCCTGTGACAAAGTATCGGAGGGTTAGGAGTAGTAAAATACTTACAAATAGCCAGATATTATAAAGAACGAAGTATGCGCACGGAGAGAAACATACCAGGGCTAAGTCCCTTTTCAAAGAAAGGAACAGCTGAGGCTGGCTCATCTTCTCTAAGGCATCCATATCCTTGGGCAGCAAAAGGGAACGCTCCAATGCCTCGGCTAGATGATGGGTGTGGCCTTGCTGGAGTGCCTTAATGCTGGACTGGCAAGAGATTGGTGCTCCGTCCAGTCTCAAGTCAAGAGACCAGGTAGCCGGCGCTCGGCGTACCTTGGCCATATCCCTGATTTCCACACTCTCAACTGAACCGGCACGTCCTTTGCCCTTGTCCAGTTTCTGCTGCGGGGCTTGTTGTGGCTGCTGTCTGGGCTTCTTCTGTTTTTCGCCACCAACCTCCTTGGCCTCCCCCTTCCTTTTCATTTTTGGCTCCTCAACTGGAGGTTTAGGATCGGCCGGAGGAGAGGGAGGTGGCAAGGTCAGGGGAACTTGGGACCTTCCCGCTCTTTTTTGGGCGACTCTCTCGCCCCTCTTGGTTAGAAGGCCGCTGAGTACGTCCATCTCTTCCTCTTCGGAATCGTCTTCGGGATAGGCAACTATTAAGCCTACAACTCCGGAGGCCTCGGCAGGCTCTTCTTCCTCGTCAGATAGCACGACAAACTGGTTCCCTCGGGGTCTTTCGACGTCCTCGAGTTGAAACCGGTCTATCTCGTCGTCCAACGTGTGTGAAGAGGATACTTGCTCCTCCGGAACAACAGTTGCTTGAGAGTGCGTCGAGAGAGGGATCGTCATGATAGGTCGCGTGTAGAGAATGGTGTTGGGATCGTCGGGGATGTCGTGGTCGGAAAGAAAGTGCGGTTTTGCTACGTTTATCCTCTTACGCCTCCTATCCCCCGCGATAATTGCGTTCTCTATCTCTTGGAAATCCAAGGATATTGGGTCGTAGCCGAGTATTAAGTGGGCCGCTCTAAGTTGCAAGTCTTCACTCACAAATACTTCTGAGCGCAGGACGCGATTCAGATCAGCAACGTTACAGTGGCTCAAACGAGGGCGTACCAGTTGTTTATCTGTAAGAAAAAATACCAATGAAGCCAAGCATGGTTAGATCCGCAATGCATGTAAGAAATCGAATTGGATGATGGGTAAAAAGAAATGAACAAATAGAAAATTTTGAGATTGAAGTACGGGGTAGAGAAATTAACTCCTAAAGAGTCACACCTAGGTCTCCCCATACGACCGGGCAGTGAGGGCCATCATGCCAGTTGCCTGAGGCGATGAGGTAGTCGTCCTTCATGCCTTTATTAGACTTGGGCAGACAGGAAATCATCTTAACTACACTAGACCGTGATTTAATGTAGTAACCTACTTTTGTGAGTTTGTGGCACTCATACATGAAGACGACGTCATGCCAGGTGAGATTTAAGCCCATCTGCTCATTTAGAGCGTCGACACTTCCTAAGACCCTAAATACATTGGGTGCGCACTGGTCTGGGCACAACCTGTGATTGCGAAGGTATTCCCTAGTTATGCTTCTCATAGGGAGGGCCATCCCACCTTCTATGAAGGCAATCATGGGGATAATGACCTCTCCCGTTTTCCTAGAGTCACCTACGGCTTCTGTCGGACAATATTTCAAACCCACGTCGCTGGGAATGTGGTATTTGGCCCTAAAGCCTTCCAATACAGCAGCGGTATTAACTAAACACTTAAATCTACCCATCTAAAAGAAATGAAAAGGCAAGTTTCAAGAAGGAATATGGTTAAGAAGGAAGCCGAGGACAGAATCCGAGGAGAAAAAGGTAGAGAAAAGTAAGGACTTACGAGTTTGGAGTTATGCGAGTTTCCACTGGTTTTTGAAGAGAAAAGATGATGATTGACGCTTTGATGTGATTGAATTCTGAAGAAATGAATGAGGGCGCAGTTTTCCAAACGTCATGACGTGCGGGAGGCGGCCTCGAAGTTCGATTTTTCCCGCCCAAATTTTCAGGAGGTGATGAGGGCCGTTGGATGTTCATCTCACCGTTGAACGTGGGGGACAGGTTGTAACTTGCAGTATTAAATGCGCGCGTTCTGGAAATCGAAGCGCCAAACGGCATTTTTAGGAATGAAATGACCCCCACACGCATGGTGATGTACGAAACGTGTGGAGGGAGCTTTGGTCGGATCAAAACCCTATTTTTCTCCTCGGATGAGGAAAAATAAAGTTTTGAGGGGCTATTGTGGGGACTAAAAGGACTTAAGCAAGTGTTTGGGCATTGGGCTTTGTTGATGGGCGCTAGTTTGTTTAGACTAAAAAGCCCCTTAGAACCGTACCTTGGCTTATGAGTCGAGAGTCCGAGGATTCGTCCGAGGACGAATATGACCTCGGACAAACCCGCGATGACCCTGTGATTCGCCAGAAAGATCAAGGCAGGGTTACGTAAAGACTGTTGGTTAAAAGGGGGACTTAGGCGCCCTCCAGACGCAACGATGAGAGTGAAATATCTTATGAAAATGCTGCTGCCTCCACACTATAGACCCTACACCTGCCTCCCTGGCCGCATTAATGGGGAAGTGACCCCTGAATAGTAGAAGTCAGCATTCTTGCTATCATCTGAAGACTTCTAGAGGGTGGTGGATGGGACAGGTGTCTAATAGGGTGATTTGCATTACACGTGGAAAAAGAGGGAGGAAGGAGAGGTATTTAAGGAGGGAAGAGAGTAAAGAAAGAGGAGGAAAAAACAAACCCTAAGAACTGTAACCTTTGAGAGGAAACAAAGAGAAATAATACATAAATCGTCCTCGACTTACGTCCGAGGAGGCTCATTTGCCTTATTCATCTGTTGTTTGCAAATATTGTTACAAGCTAGCCTGTTCATCAAGCTTCGAATATCCTTGAACTAGATTGCGAGCCCACACTCTACAAATTTCATTGTTTAAGGCTCATTGGGCCTGAGCTCACGTTTGATTAAACGCAGCTTATACATGTCTAGAGTTGCGTTTGATTAAACGCGGCTCAAACATTTAGTATAGAAAAAAATCCCTCAACTCCACACCATTGGAAAAAACCCTAAATTACAAAAAAAACTCTCAGATCGCTCTCAACTCCCCTCATTCCCTCAGATCGATCCAACACACTCCCCTCCTTCCCTCACTTCCACTCTCTCCGAATCCCCTTCCTCCTTTCGCTCTTCCCTCCTCTCCATTCCCTTCTCATCGATCGATTCTCTTCCAATTTCCACAGTGAAAATGAACACCAAATCTTCATCTACTCCTACTCTGATCTCAACAGTAGTTGAATGAAAAATTGAGAACTTCGGGTCGTGTTCTAACAAAAAGTCTAACCCTTTCAAGGTTGGAATCTGGAACTGGTAACACACACACACACACACACACACACACACACACTTTGCATTGTCTCTATATGTTTCGGTTTGAATGGGTTTGATTCACTGATTTTGATATGGGTTTGCAGGCATTTCTCGATAGAGAAGAATCGGCGCTGCCTTGTGTCTCTCTCTCTCTCTCTTGAACTCTCAATCTCACTCAAGCCACTCTCACAAGGCTGACTAACAGTAAGTTTTTTAAATTGTTTGTTTTGATTTTTGTTTTAGGGTTTCCATTTTCAGTTTAGGGTTTTGATTTTTGATTCTGGGTTTCGATTTTGTGTTTAATTGGACTTTTTTTGTAGTTTTTTCTTCATGGGATTTTTGATATTAAGTTGTTTTCAATTTTTTCAAAAATTTAATTTCCTAGATCTTGAACTTCTATTGTATCTTGCTTGTAATATTTTCAATTTGGTTTAGATTTTGTGAGATTATGCCATATTATCATCTATTTGTTTTAGGGACGTAGCCATGCTTCTTGGTTGGCCCCCCTTGGTCCAATCAGAAAAAGCAAAATATAAAATATATATTCATGCTCCATTTTTGTTCCATGCTTTCACAAAAACTATACTTTCTTTATTCAATTTTTCATTAAATTTTGATTCTTTTTGTGAGTTTCTGTCTGAGTTCTAAATGATTTATGAAATTTATCTTAAAGCATTAGCATAGGATAAGTGCAGCTTAAGTGTTTGATGAAGTTCTCCAAAGAAACTCGAGATAAAAACACACACACACACACACATATATTATTTTATAAGTAGCTTGGATAAAAAAAACATGGTTGTCTTTGGGTTAATCTAGAGCTACAATACGAAGGTTTAGGGTATAACACATGTTTTAAGCATTTGGGTTTGAGTGTATATCGCCCCCCTCACTCAAAATCCGAGCTCCGTCCCTGATTTGTGCATTGTGAGATTATATTATTTTTAGGATATTTTTACCTATACAAACTAAATGCCTTAAAATGTTTTACAAAGCATTTTCAGGAATGTAATAAAATACCCAAAAACAAATTGTTTTCTGAAAATGTTTTCAGCTAAAAATATTTTATAGTTGACAAATATTTTTCATTGAAACAAATGCACCCTTAATCTCCATATTTGTTACTGCAATTTTCACTTTATTGTTATCCGTGGACATAGGCTTTAAAGCCAAGCAGCATAAACCCATAGTGTTTTTTTCTTGTTTGTGATTGTGTCTATTTCTCTTTATATTTTCTTAGTTCCTATTATTTTCATTTTTATTTTTTTAGATCTTTCTTTTAAGTACATAATAGTTTTCACAGTTAATCTTGTGTGAAAGTATTTTCAAAAGCCTTTTCGTGCAACGCCACCCTTTACGAGTACCTTAACTCCATTACTTGTTTTTCTCTAAAAACAGTAGCCTACAAGTACCTTTCACAGTTTATCTCGAGTCCATCGTTGTCAAGCAAAATGATCCAAAGGATTTTAGAGTTGGAGACGAGTCATGAAGAGCTTAGGGAGCAACTAGCTCAATCTGAGGCGAGGCATAGGGAGGAACTAGCGAAGCATAGGGAGGAACTAGCCATAGGGAGGAATTAGCTCAATCTAAGGTGAGACATAGGGCGAAACTAGCTCAGTCTGAGGCAAGGCACCAACAATAAATGGCCGAAGTGATGAACTCGATGAGAGACATGTTCAACCAACTTAGCCCACTTATGCGTGATTCAAATCCTTCTCAGGTAGCAAACAAATGTTATTTAGCGAAACACTACTTTTTACAATGCATTGTTATGTGATATTAATACAATGCCTTTAATATATTTTAGGGTGGCAATGCTTGATGGGAATGAAACTGTGAATCCTGAGGTAAAACAAAATTTCTCTAAAAACAGTAGCCTACATATATACATACCATGCTATAATGGATAAACTATGAACCTCAGTAGTCAGTATAGTAGGAAAGAAAACTTTCTGCTGGTGAATATGTTATAAAATCTTATAAGTTGATTCAAGACGCATTTCAAAGGTCTATGATATAGTGACTATTCTAGAGTATCGCATTCTTATTTGGCACCTGAAACACGAAGAACACACTTTCTTGGCATATGCACATCTCCATGACTAGACACATGCAAAATAAATAATGTAAAGGGAAAAAAACAATAGCTCTCATTATCAGTCTCAATAATGTATTGCTAAACTTGATTGAATTGGAAGTTTTGACTAGATTTTTTTTCTTCTCTCTAAGTTTTAACTCTGATAAATTGACTAAGTATATTACTACACTACTCTTGTTAAATTATTAACGAATAGTTGAACTACAGCTAGTCTTCCTCTCATGTTACTAAGTTGATGAAAACAACATAACTGATATGGGGCAGAGATTGATCCTTGCTTATATTTTCGTTGTATTGTTTTTTTTAATCCAAATGAGCTCTCCCTATTTCTAATTATCTAGGTACATAGTCTTGCACCTATCATATATAATCTCTTTATTTTTTTCCCTTTCATTTTGGCATTTGAAAAGCCAAATCACTCCATAATTAGGCAAAAATAATGTCAAATTATGTCTCTTTCTCTCATAACATTGTTCTACCAAACAGCTCCATGATCATGCCTTTTGATACAAATGTCCCTATAAGCATTGCCAAATTAAAATTTTGAATTCATGTTTAGAGTATTATGTATTGCAAGCAAAAATTTGGCAAGTTTAACTTGAAAAAGAATAATTTGTGCAGTTTTACCATGAAATGGACAAGAAAGCGTTTACGTTCACTGAAAGATGCTAAGAAGCATGTCAAAATGGAAGTAAATGAAACTGAGGAAACTCCTGAGGCCTTACAACATGGTGGACATTCTAAGCATGTTGTAAAGTTTTTTGTGAATAGACATGAACAAACGTTTGTATATATATTTTTGTTAACACAAGGTTTGTGATGTTGCTGCTTGCTGGCTGTGGCTGTTTGAGGGCAATTTAGAATGTAAAAAATGTACTATTGTATATTTTTTGTGATGTACAAAATATATGTACTCATGTATATCTTTTGGCAATTTTGTGTTGGGAAGTTGTTTATGAAACTTGTGATGTTGGTATGTAAAAAATTCCTAAGTTGTGATAGCAGGGAAAAAAAAGAGGAAAAAAAAAAACCTATAGTCGTGTTTTTAAAATGCGGCTATAGTTTCTACGAACGTAGGAGGCTTTGGCCAGTAAATGCAACTGAAAGAGGGTCTATAGCTAAAAAAGGGTCTATAGCCGCTATAGGTCTGACCTTTAGCCGCAGTTGATTCAACCGTTGGATGAACCCCTTTTGTTGCTCTTCAAAATAACCCAAGAAATGTGCCACAACCCTAGGGTCCTTATCCTCCCACCATTTCTGGTCACAGAGTTCCGGCAACTTATAAACTTTGTAATAATCTTTAACATGAACAAAGCCAGCAACCATGGTAACATACTCGACCAAGCTATCTAAAAGTGTTGGCGGAGCACTAGACTTGCCGTCGTTTAGCCACATACGTGCCATGCTACGTTGGACCGATGATACCATGGCATGGTTCACATCAAAGTCTTCGAATACCAAAGGGTTTATGTTAATAACATAATCATGCTTTTTTTTGCTTGGTAATTGGTGACCTTGTGAGTGAAGTTGCGGGTAGCTAGACGAAGAGTAACAAGGTGTACAACTTTCTTGGGGTAATGATGGTTGTTATTAGGAAAAAGAAGGTTTTCGATGAATTCACTAGTGTTAAGGACTATGCGTGTGGCTTTATCATTGGAGACATAAAAGAGGGTGAAGTATTGGCCAGCAGGATTGTGTTTAGCATCATTGATTATGGTTATTTCGAAGCCTTTGGGTGCTTCAAAATTTGCCTATAATGAGAAAGTCCCGATGAAGAGGACCATGAGAAGGCGTATAAGAATGGAGCAATTTGACAAAGGGATAAGATTAGCGTCACAAGCTTCACTGGCATCTAATGAAGAAGAAGTGGTGGTGGTGGCGGCGGTGGTGGTAGGTAGGAGATGTTGGTGGAGGCCAAGTTGGTCCATCATAATGGGCATATGGAAAGAGGTGTGTTGAAGTGTAGAACTGTATGGAATAATATGCATTGGCCCTATCACCACTCAATAATGATTTACATCGTATAAGGCATAATCACTGTGAGTGGCTTTGAATACTTCGGTCCCCCTCAGGTACAGGTTCCAGAACTTGGCATGTGCCACTGTTGTCTGATTGAAAATGAGAGATTTCTGATTTCACTTTATCAAGTTTTTAGTTTTAACAATGCAATACCCCACCAGAAAGGAAAGTGCATTAACCAAAAAAAATTAACAGTTTCTTTTTAAAAAAAAGTAATTTTTTGAGACGTCAAGTTATAATTTTTTGTAATTTCATTTACATATAAATTTACTATTAACATTACTTTTATTAAGTATCAATAATAATGGACCATTTCAACAATTGAAAAGGATTTGTGAAATGATCAGATTTATTGAAAGGAAAATGATTGATTATGTTTGTTGAATAACATAGACCTCGAGAGAGAGAGAGAGAGAGAGAGAGAGAGAGAGAGAGAGAGAGAGAGAGAGAGAGAGAGAGAGAGAGAGAGAGAGAGAGAGAGAGAGAGAGAGAGAGAGAGAGAGAGAGAGAGATGCTATTAAGATTTAAGGTTGGAATGAAGAAAGAAGCTTGTCCAAGTTTCCATTTATATTGATAGAAATGTATTAGAAATAAAAATAATATAAAATAAAAAAACACAAGAAACATGATTTTGCTCCATGATTTCAATCCTTGGAAATACCTTACAGCTAGCTAATATATATTGGTAATGCGTTCTATAAGTACTTGTGTGTAATAAAACATTGGAGAAATTATAATTTATCCATCTATGGTTTGGTCGAAATTTAAGTTGCCTACTTGTGGTTTGAAATTTAACACTTTACCCACTTGAGGTTAACTCAATTAGATTTCTATAACCCATCTCTGTCAAAAACATAACTATATATGAAATTTTGCTCTACTTTTATGTTTCTCTCCTCCAAAAACACAAAAATCATAAAAATACAAGATCAAATAAGATAAAAAATATCTATTGGAACACTTGTATCATGGAATTTCAAACCACATATAGGCAACTTAAATTTTGGTGAAACCTTAAGTGGGTAAAGTATCAAATTTTAAACCACAGATAAACAACTTAAATTTTAGCAAAACCAATAGTGGGTAAGTTGTAATTTGCTCTAAAACATTATTCACTGAGTTGCACCTAAACCAAACAATGACACTCGAGTCTTTGATTGTTAGTTGTGAAAATATATCTTATTCATTCGTAGTGAATAGTATATATAAAAATGTTAATGTTACTACAAGTTTTATTGTATAAAATTAAATGTGATTGTGGGTTCCAGTTAGCTCAATTGTTAAAGTTTCTGATGGTCAAATAAGAGATCCGAGTTTCATCCCCACCTATACCAAAAACCGATTAATGTCTTGGTCTAATGAAAAAAAGAATAATTATCAGAAGCGAACGACATAGGTTAAAACTTTATAAATAAAATAAAATAAATGTGATTGGTGAGTTACAACTACCTCTTAAATGACTATATAAGTAGTTTATTTGTAATTGATGACACACTAGTTTGTAAGCTTAATGTTGTAAAATTTGTAATACCCAATGGCAGAGTCAGAAATATTTTCCAGGGGGGGGGGAGGGGAAGCTAAAGAGTAAATACAATAAAGTTCTTAAGTAAAAAAAGTTATTTCATAAATTAACTTTAACTCAACAAAGTTGTGACCTATATTTTCTATTATACTAAAATCATTTATAATTGATAAAATTTTAGTAATATATATAATTACTCAAAATCTTATTTTCCATCATGTACACTAGGATGATATATATATATATATATATATATATATATATATATATATATATATATATATATATATAATTACTCAAAATCTTATTTTCCATCATGTACACTAGGATGATTCCATATTGGTTGTCAATAGTCAATACACAACACTAGCATGAACAATCTTCTTCTTCTTCTTTTTTTGCTGAGCTTAGTAGCGTGAGCTTGTAACCTGAGCAGGGGCATAAAGGTGATGGAACTATGGTTAAACTCAACAGGTCGGGTGCATGGTGGCTACTAATTGACCTGCCCATTCCAAGCCAAGGGTTGAGCCATGTGACTTGAGCGAAGGTTCTGGGTCTCATGGTTTCTAGAGTGGAGGGAACTGCGTGAGGCTGGTTTCATAGAGCGGCAATTACCTCCCGCCCCTTGCAGTGGAAGGATTACGGGTCGATGCTTTACCTAGATCCATCGAGGCCTGTTGAGTTCATCCTAAATTGACCATCACCTTTTAAAAAATTCCCTCATTGGATCCCATTAGAACTTTGCAGTTAAGCGTGTTTGGGCGAGAGTAGTACTAGGATGGGTGACCTCCTGGGAAGTCCTCGTGATGCACCCCTTTCTTAAAGCTTTCTCTCCCAAGTTGAGAGCTTATTCCCTTGTGGGTCACCTTTTCCCTTTTTTGGGTTCAATTCCACGGTCTACCCTTAGAATACCAATACCCTGAGTTGGCTTAGAAAATGGGTCAGATGATGGGAATCTTGGAGAGGGTGGATTAGGAGGACAGGTTGCCAAGAAACATAAGATTCATGAGGGTTAAGGTTAGGATTGATCCATGGCTACCTGTAGTTGCTGATTTTATGCTCAGATTGGATGATGGGTCAAGGGTGTGGATTAGGTGTAGATATGAGAGGGTCCATAAGCTTTGCACCAAATATGGACTCATTGGTCATTCTCTGGGTCTATGCACCCATTGCATGGAAGATATTGAGATTATGTTGTTTAGGCAAAGACTTAGAATTCAAGACCTTCATCAAGTACAATTTAGGTTTGATGCCTTACAGCCCCAATTTTCCAATGATCTTAGAGCCCTCCATAATCGCAGAAGCAGATGGACCACACAGATTAGATATGGATTCTTGCATCAATCACCTGTTCATGCAAATCCTATCAACCTTAATAATCCTTTCCCTGACCCTAGTACCCTAGTTCAACACATACCCCACATGCAGCAACTCCCACATCCAGTTTTCAACCCCCCACACAGTTTTCTTGATCCCACACCCTCTTACCCTTCATCAATTAACCAACAACAACTCCATGACTCTTCCCTTCACTCTGCCATTAACCTCCTCAATATCAGCTCCATAACTCACCATACTGAAGGAACTTCCAATCCTTTTAACCAACAGGATGGTACAAGCTTGACTAACCTAAACAGAATACAGACAACCCCTCCAACTGCAGTTAACTCACCCACTTCTGTCCCCTTCACTACTGGCAACAGAGAACCTGTAAACCTTCCTAACACTGAGCTAAGTAATACCAATAGTATTTCACACCCTAATAGCTCTAGCAATGCCAATTTCTCTATGAAACCTCCATGGATACCACCTAATGATTCAAATCTCAAATAGACTTGGATTGAAGGGTCTAGTCCTTTTATCACAAATGGTCAAAGTTGTCATTCACAGTTTGAAGCCTCTGATACTAAAAGTGATACCATTGTTGTAATGTTTAATTTAGATAAATTGAATGTAGATAGACCAGAAGCTAGACAGGACCAAGGATGGACTAAAGGTTGCATTCTAGAGTCCCTTGACTCCTTCATAGAATCTTTGGTTCAAAGGGTCAACCGTTGGAGATTTAGGTTTAAACTTGGGGGCTCAAGTCATGGGCCAAGTTTAATTGATCCACTTGCTAGGGAGGCCCATATCAGTGCTGAATAGAGTTAAGATATCACACCCCCTCAACATCACATGCATGCAAGCCCAACCCGTGAATGTCAACCCAATTCTACTGAGGCCATAGTGGGTGAATTAGGGCCATTTGAACTTCTTGACTTAGGACCAGGACCCCTATCCATTACTAGTTCTCTACCATCATCTCCTCAGAACACTTACCGAAGTTGCAGTGAAGCATGGGATTCAACCATTGAAATTGATACCATCAGAATCAAGTCTAGGAAGAGAATTAGAAAAGAGATTGGAAGGTTTGGTAGAAATATAAAACAGAGACTATGCTTTGCTTTGTTTAATGAAAAGGTTCTTCAGGTGCAAGCTTCGGCAACTCCAGAAATATCCATAGATAATTGCACCCTTGTCTTTCAAGGCTTTGGGAAGCTGTTGAAGGCTAGAGGATCCTCAGTCGGAACTTCAGGGGACTGGGCAACCCTCCTGCAGTTCTACAATGCCAAAAAAAGGCCCAAGAGCACAAGATAGACATAATATTTCTAATGGAGACAAAGTTGGTTCAGAACAAAGGTAGAGATATTTTGGAAAAACGTGGGTTTAATAATGGTTGGGAATTTCCAAGGGAGGGTCTGAGTGGTGGTCTACTTCTTGATTGGCACCAAAATGTGAAGCTCAGCATCCAATATGGCTCTAAGCACTTAATCCATGTTGATCTCATTTACCACAAAGGTACCCCTCTATCCATATCTTTTATTTATGGCCAACCTGATCAAACAAAGAGAGAAACCTTTTGGTTAGAACTAAAACAATTGAAGCTCCAAGCAAAACCAATTTGGCTTTGTATTGGGGACTTTAACCAAGTCCTGTGCCATGAAGACAAATTTTCCTTTAACACTAGAAGTATTGTAGGTGCAGATTCCTTTTTAAATACTATAAATGATTTGGAGTTATGTAAGCTGAAGGCTAAAGGCCAAAGGTTTACATGGATGAATAGAAGGGAGGATGAGGCTTTTGTAATGGAAAAATTGGACAGAGCCTTTGCTTCTGTGGAGTGGGTTAACACATACCCTCACTATGCTTTGTATAATCATCCTATCTTAAGGTTAGATCATGGGTCTATTTTGTTAGATTTTGAAATGCAACAGCCCTATAGAAGAAGACCATTTAGATTTGAGAGGATTTGGTTGACACACAATGCGTGTAAGGACATGATCCAAAAGGCTTGGGAAGTTTAGACACAAGGGTCTAGGGCCTTTAAGCTTCAACATAAGCTGGATAGTGTTAGAAAGAGGGCCATTGAATGGAATAGAACAGTATTTGGAAAAATTGAGAAAGAGTTGAAAGAAAAACAACAAACCCTTCAGGAAATGCAAAATTAACATTCAAACCATAACTGATGTTAGGATGGAGAGAGTACTTAGAGAAGAGATTGAGGTGCTAATGAACAGGGAAGGGATTATGTGGGCCCAAAGAGCTAGAAATGAGTGGATTCTCAAAGGTGATAGAAATACAAAATTTTTTCAAACCCTAGTAAAGCAAAGGAGGGCTAGATGAAAAATTATACACCTTAAGATTGAGGATGGAACCTTCACTGAGGACTTTGAGGCAATTGAGAACACCTTGGTTAATCACTTTCAAACTCAGTTCACAGAAATAAAGTCAAGGTCAAGACATTACTGAGGAACTTCAATCCCTTCCCATTCCACAAATTGATCAGCACCAACAACATATGCTTGACATGCCTGTTACAGAAGATGAGATTGAAATGGCTGTTTTTCATATGGGATCCCTTAAAGCCCTTAGACCTGATGGAATTCTTGCTTTTTTCTTCCAGGAATACTGGGATATTGTAAAGCAGGATATCCTTCTTTCTGTCAAGGCTTTTTCCACTCTGGTTCCCTTCTTAAATCACTAAACCAAACTTTTCTCACCCTTATACCGAAAGTGAGCAATCCAGAGGAAGTCTCCCATTTCCGACCTATTAGCCTTTGCAATGTCTCCTATAAGATTATATCCAAAATCTTAGTGAATAGGCTAAAACCTCTCATGGATAAACTTAAGGGGTGGAAGGCTAGACTCTTGTCCCAAGCTGGGAGAGCAACCTTAATTTCTTCTATTCTACAGTCTTTACCCCTTTATACATTCCCATGCTTCAAAATTCCTGATTCTGTGTGCAAGAAATTGGATACCATTGTTAGGTCTTTTTGGTGGGGACATGAACTTGGTACTAGGAAGCTTCATTTGGTTAACTGGGGTAAACTCTACAAACCAAAGAGGTTGGGTGGTCTAGGGTTCAAAAACTTTAGTTTCTTCAACCAAGCAATGATAGCAAAACAGTATTGGAGACTACAAGATAACCCTAATTCACTTCTGACTAGGACCTTCAAGAAAAAATACTTCCCTGCTTGCTCCTTGAGAAAATACCAACCTAAACCTCATCACTCTTGGATATGGAGGAATATCACTGAGACTCAATGTTCTTCCCTTCATCATGGCCACTGGCTGATTGGAAATGGAAACCAAATTCCACTCTCCCACCCAGATTAGTTTCAATGCTCAAACCATGTCCTTAGGGAGTATGGTTTGCATAATGGCTCAGTGGCAGACTTAGTTGATGGACAATCCGGGTCATGGAAATGTGAGCTAATTAGGAAAATCTACCCACCTCCAAAAGCTAAGGAGATACTCCAGATTCCTCTTCCTAAATCCCAAGGCAGCAGTGACAAGTTGGTTTGGAAATACTCTACATCAGGAGCATACAAAGTTAGCCAAGCATACTATCTAATTCACCAAGAACAGAACACTCCCCCCCAGAAAGCTTCAGTCCTAAGGCCATCTGTTTGGAGTTTTTTTTGGAAAGTGAAATTACCACTGAAGATTCTTATGTTCATTTGGAAATTGCTGCATAATTGCTTGCCTACTTTTGATATGCAGAGGGAAAGAGGTATCCTTAGGGGTGGCAATTCGTGTTCGCGTGTCAAGTTTGTGTCGTGTCAAGTCATGAGTATTCGACTACATAGGTCAACACTAACCCGACATGTTTATTAAACGGGTCAAGATTCCTCAACCCTAACACGACCCATTTATTAAACGGGTCAGTCGTGTCAACCTGTTTATCAGATTTTATCAAAATGAAAAATAAAAATTAATGAAAAAACAAACAAATAAATATTTTTAATATAAAATTCAGAACTACCGAGTAACTGCATCACAAATAATCATTCAAAATTAAAGCATATCCCAATATCACAAATAATCAATCACAATTTGTCAAAGAAAATAAATCACAACAACTAATAAGTTTATATACCTAGAGTTTGAATGGTATATTGGTAAAATATCATTTAATTAAACGGGTCAGACGGGTCAAACGGGTTCTATGGATTCAACACTAACCCAACCCATTTATTAAACGGGTTAGTCGTGTCAACCCGAATATGACACGAACCCGTTAAGCCTCAACCCATAACCTACTAATTTCGTGTCGTGTCGTGTCGGGTTCGCGGGTCGTGTCAAATTTTGCCACCCCTAGGTATCCTAGTGGCAGGAGCATGTGTAATGTGTAATGATATAGAAGAGTCTGTTTTTCATCTATTTTTGGAATGTAACTGTGCAAGAGCAATTTGGCATGGTTCAAATCTTGGCTTAAGAACCTCTTATATGGACTGTACCTCAGTTGAACAGTGGCTTAGTTAGTGTATTGTGTCAAGTACAGATTTGGAACAGGACAGAATGTGTTTCCTGCAGACCATCTTCACCACTCTTTGGTCAATTTGGAACCATAGAAATATGGTTCTGCATCAGCATCTATCTACTAATCCCATTGAAGGTATTCTAATCTCTCATGTGCAGGTATCAAACAGCTTTCAGTCAAATGCAAAAAACTAGACCAAGTGAGAAGCAAACCTTGCAAAGAATTCCTCATCCGAACTGGCGGATACTCATCAAAGTGGTAGCTAGCAGAAATAGAAGAACTAGGAGATATGGCTTTGCTTTTGAAGCTACTACTATGAAAGGGGTCACTATGTTCAGAGGTGCAGCCAACAGTGGTAGACAATCAGTCTATATGGTGACTCAGGAGGCAATGGTGGAAGCAATGGTGGAAGCAATTTTCAAAGCCAAGGATCATGGTTTTAGCAGAATGCTTGTTCTGTGCAACCATAAAAAGCTAGTCCAAATCTGCAACCTGTCCAGCAAACCCTCATGGCAAGATCAAGCTCTCCTTTCTAACCTTTGGCAATTAAAGCAGCAAAGCTTGTGTATATTTGTCCAATTTGTTCCTAGACTAGTCATGACAAATGTATTTAACACAGCCTCTGTAGCCGCTAATTGTCCTGGTCATTTTGTAACCTGAACTAGCTTGCTAAGGCTTAAACTTTGTATTCTCCTTAGTTTTTATAATGTTATTCAAATGGAATCTAAAAAAAAAAAAGTAATATATATAAAATAAAATAAATCCAATTAAAAATTAAGAAAAAAAATTTCAAAATCAAATATAAATACATTAACATACAATACATGACACTATTATGGGCTAAATGGGGTTTTATCTATTTCTCACAAACTTTCCAGCAAAATGCCCCATGTTTTAAACTATTTAGGGATATGCCCCTGTTTTAAAACTTGATTTTTAGAAAATTGAGTTTCAAATGTAAAACTAGATTTTTGGATAATCAAGTTATAGCCAAATTGAACTTAGATTTTTTTTTTTTTTTTTTTTCTTTTCTGGAACTCGAGTTCCACAATTTTTTTATTTTTTTTTTATTTTTAAGTTTTAGTTTCCTATAACTCGATTGCCCAAAAATCGAGTTTAAAATTGAAACTCAATTTTTAGAAAATCGAGTTTGAAAACGGGACATTTCTTTAAATAGTTTTAGACATAGAGCATTTTGCTGGAAAGTTTTGGCAAAAGGGCCAAATGCCTATTTTGGCCCACTATATATATATATATATATATATTCACTTTCAATTACACACTCACTCATGACTTAACAATATAGTAATGTTATTAATATATTATATAAAGTTATAAACAAAAATTTAAAGAAATTACAGCCACAATTATTATTTTTTTATTGAGATTGTCAGACCCGCAGTTGTATAACACGTTGTATAACAAAACTAGTAAACCGACTGCACTAGTTTAGTCTTTAGTAGTAGTGTAGTATATTACTTGGTGTTCACAAGTTTAACACAGAGAGAGAGAGAGAGAGAGAGAGAGACCAGTGGTATTGTGACTGAACTTGGAGTTGTTGGACGACCACAGATTCGCAGCAAGGTGACTAGCGGCGTGATGGGTTAGGTGCACAACACACACAGTAACTTAGATTTGTTTTGGGTTTTTTTTTTTTATATTAATTTTTTAAGTTAATAGTCTTTGGTTATTTGGAATGTATTAAAAAGGAGAATTTTGATTTTTTTTTTTTGGGGGTATTTGGAAGGCCATGATGGGCTACGGGCCATCATGATGTTAATTTTTTTAGGGGTCGATTTTGTATCAATTCAATTTTTTTTTTGGGGGGGTGTCTGCACTAATTATTATTTTTTTGTGTAAATTAATTATGTTTTGTGTAAATTCTAGTAGTAGCACCCATACTAAAAGGAAATTGGAAAAGTTGGAGGGCCCTTACTCTCCTACTTTGCCTCTAGTAGTACTCCTAACGTTGCTCATATATATCTCACTATGTGAATTTCACACAATTGTAAGACTCAAATATTATAAAAATTAATTATTAGTGATGAGTATAAAAATGTACTCCCACATTTTTTTACAACGATAACTTGCATACTTGTAGCACTTTTCATACATACATGATAATTATAAACTAATTATTAGTGAAATTAAAAACTAATTTACGGTTTTTTTTTTAATAACAAATATAACATACACGTTTTGCATGTGGCACTTTTTATTTTATTGGTATTTGGTAGAGCAGAAATTCCACCGTGTTGCGCATAGAATGTTAGATGATGATCAGAGTCGTCCAATCGCATGATCGTATGGTTGAGAAGAACATGACACATCTCACAGCAAAGCACCACACATATGACGACACAGTATTTTAAAACTTTGTATGGGATACTTTTTGTCTTATTATTTTTTTATTTAAATTTTGTTATGTGTATGAAATTTTGTTATGTTTTTAAAATACTATTTTAATGGAGTGTACAATAATAAGTATGTGATAATCTTTATCCTTATTTTGAAATAATTTTTTTTTTGAGAAAATTTTGAAATAAAATTTGATTACAAATTTAGTTAGAGTTTTAGGCTTCAACTCACAATCAAAAGATGACTAGTGTTTCTGTTATATGCAATGTACATGTAACTTACTTAAGATAATTGTATACAATCTTTTAAGTATGGTTAAGCAGCCAGCCCTAGACATTTTGGAACATAAGGCGAGAACTAAAATGAGACATTTTTTATATTTATGTATTAATTAAATTAATATTTATTTAATATTTTTATACTATAATATATTTAATTTAAAATATATATTTCTTACCTTTTGAGATACAAATTAACTAATTAAATTTTTGTAATCAAGTTTTTCTATCATATTATTTTCAATTAATAATATAGCTAATCCACTTAATTTTTCTTGGGACATTATCGATCTTAAATATGTCTATTTTTTATTTGTTTTGATTTGTGATTGCTTTGTGGTTAATTTTTTAGACCGGATTTGTATTTCATCTTGTTGAATTTTGGTTTGTTTAGAGGTTAAGGATATTATTTTTGAGACAATTGATATTGTTTAGACCAAAATTTTTTTTGGGGTACCAATGTTTATTAAGATGTACTAGATTTTTTGTTCTTGGTCACAAGGATGTTCTAGATTTTTTGAATTTCATCGAAAACTTTTTTTTTTCTACTACCCCTCATTTTTCAAAATTTTGGGGTCCTTCCTTCCACTTGGAGGCTTTAGACAATGACCTAATTAACCTAGTGGAAGAGGTCAGCCTTGTGGTTAAGTAGGTCATGTGCAATGCACATAATATAAACACTTATCATTTTGCTATCATGAGTTAATACCTACGCCACCAATCAAGTTTGTAGCTAAATTTTATCATTATTTTTTATTTTTGGAGCCAAATGAGTTGAAAAATTATCATTTTTGCTTTTTACAAAAAGAGATGCGATGAAAGAAATGGTTAGGCCTGAGAGAATGCCAGAATGGGTGAACTTGAGCACATGTTTGGAGTGCAACAATATCCCATACAATTTAAAGGAAAAAAAGAATCTTTGGTTTTGATATGCCACTGTTACCGGCTGGTGAGAAAGAGAAGGAGAGAGATATGCCTCTGTTAATTCCTATTCCTATTGATTCTTTTCTTTTTTTTTTTTTCTTTTTTTTAAAATCCTATTGATTCCAAAGCTTTAAAATGGTGATTTTTTTTTTTTTTTTTTAATTTCCTAGAGAAGTAATACTCTCTTCTTAAACGATAGATAAGTTTTATCTAAATTCTCTCTCGTGATATTTAACCCACTATATAAGAGAGTTATTCTTGCTTGAAGAAATTACGTGCTTATCGAAATTACGTGATATTAAATGATAGAGAGTTATTCTTTCTCAAGTCCATTACGTGCTGATTGAACAAATTATTCATGTGCAGTTTTAATTGTAGGATATTTTTAATAAATCATGTACTTTGTTTAAATAACACATATGAATAGTTTAATAAATTGTCATGTTGTACATTAAAGAAAATAACTTCAAACTAGTTTAAAGTTAAACTTTTGAATATATACCATTGTCAGTTTCTTTAAGACATTCTCCCTGTGTGTGTGTTAAATACTTAGTGTGTGTATATATATATATATATATCCAAAAGTACTTAACTCTTAAATACTCAGCATAGGTTTTAAACATTTTTAACTCAAACTCATTCTTTAATATGGGATTAACCCACTATTTTTTTTTCTTTTAAGAATACTAAGTATTTAACAAATACGTGTGTATATATATATAAAATATTATTTAATTGAATAATAGATCAAAAATTTGTAATATATTTTATTTAATTTAATTGAAATATTATTTCATTGCCCACGTATTGAAAATGACAAAATGTGTGTGTATCGGTGGAAGAAGTTGTCACTTTTTCTTGAACGCGATGTTGCTACGTACGGATGTAACACGTACCAATCAATAAAAAAATCTGTCAGTAACGTGTGGTTAGTGGTGGAGCATATTCAAGGGTACAAAACTATATTTATCAATAATTTTTTAAATCAATCAAATTAACAATACACAAATATATATATATATATATATGATATATTCGTGTTCATCAAAAATATATATAATGTATTCGTTTTTGATAACATATATACAATACTCTATACTTATAGTATGTCTTTAACCTAATATTGCATATATTATTTTCTTGTAAATAATTAGAAATTTTATCAAGGCAGAAGTGTAGATACTGCATTTTATAACCCTAATTTAACTTTGGGATAAAATTGTAACCTCACGCCACGTGGGGAAAATTTGTAATAATTATTACTTTTTATTTATTTATTTTGAAACTTAGTTCAAATTTGTTAGTTTGATTTATTAATATATTTTACTACTTTTTATATGCCAGTATTTTAAGACTTAATTTTAAGGGTAAAATGCAATATTGACCCTCTAAATTTTTTTAGATTTCATTTCAGTCCTCTAATTTTGCGTTTGTTTATTTTAGTCTTCTAACTTTTAAATTTATTCAATTAAGACTTTTCCATCAACTTTTATTATATGTTGTGGTTAATTTTTCAATTTTATAAATTTTTCTTCAAAATTTTTAAATTAAAAAAATTCAATTAATAATTGAAAAATATTTTCTAGATTTTTTTTTTCAAAAAGTTTTAACAAAAGTTAACGGAAAAGAGAGGACTCAAATGAACGAACGCAAAGTTAGAGGGTTAGTTTTGCATTTTAGCCTAATTTTAACTTCTAATGAAGTTGGAATATTAGGCCCAATTGTGAAAATTGCAAAATTGAAATTATTTATTGAATAATTAGCCTAAAAATTTGAATGAAAGCCCAATTCTTTTTTATTAGACCCAACAAAAGTGGTTTAACCCAATTACCCAGCTCGATCTCAATCGAAGAAATGTGTATGAAAAATATTTCATTTCCATACTCTCTCTCTCTCTCCAAATAATATATGAACCCTACATAGTATAACCTAGGTATTATATCACCAAAAAACACGTTGATTTCAATTTTTTTGGGGAGGGGGGGGGGGGGGATGGATAAGAGCCCAATTCTGTACAAGCTAATTCATAGGCCGGTCTGAAAAGGCCCTATCAGAGTGATTAAGGAAACTTCTATCTAGGGCCTAGCTAAGGAACCCACATCGACCTAGGGGCAACGTTTTGTGAGTTGCTACTAGAGAGAGTTCCTTGACTCAACCTCCAAGGAGATCAAGAAAAAAGAGCGAAGCTTGCCCAAATAATGGAGCTCGTCCATGCTGAAGGAAGGCAACAAAAGGAGACAACCATTATCTGTGTTAATTATACTCATATAATAGCAATCTCTCAACATTAAATGTTGAATGACCTGTCTAAAAAAGTTCGACACAATTAATCAGTTTAATAAATGAGTCATGTTAGAGTTGAAAAATCTTAACCCGTTTAATAAACATGTCAGGTTAATGTTGATTTATATAGTCGAATACTCATGAATTAACACTACATGAACTCGATTCATAAACACAAATTGCCAGCCTACTACAGACCTATTCCTTCCTTGTTGATGGAAGGACAAGTAATGAGACTCAAACCCATTGCCACATCCTTTATTTCTAGGGAGATGGTCAAGGATGGGTACAAATACCCACCCCATGCAATAAAGAAGGGGATTGGAAAAAAGAGAGGGTGAAGAAAAAAAAAAAAAAACATACAAGAGTGAGACACTGAGAGATGAGTGACTTATCATTGTAATCTGTTGGGTTGTTCTTTTGAGTTTTTGATTGTGGATCTTCTCATATAATTAAGAAATTGAATCCTTGAGTTTTACTAATTCAAATCCACCACAAATTCAATTAAACAATTTTCATCCCAATTTTTTTTTTTTAAAAATCAATCAAACAACACTGCTGCAAAGACTATAAGCTCATCTAAAAAAAGATGCATATTCACCACCTTACATTCTTTTTTCAAGCTAAATCATGGTTGACTATGAAAGTGAAGTGGGTGGGGGATCGAGTCAGCTATGTAGCATGTTTGCATGGTTCAGAGAAATCTGTGCATTTTTTGTCTTGCATAGGGAAACTTTAACGGTTTCAGTAACATACAATTACAACCTTCCAACCAAAAGTTTCTCATTCCCATGAATTTACAAAACAGTCCAAGAGCCTAATGGTATATTATTATTGTAACACCACCCAAAAATAAAAGAAGAGAAAATAAGGGAGAAAACTATTAATGATTACTATCTCTACAGAACCCTCCATATTGCTCGCTTTTCTTCTACACTACGAGCCTCCTCTTACAACTAATTTACATATCTAGTATAAGATTAATCTCAACACAAACCTATGGTCTATGGCTGCAAAAAACACATATGTGCCACTCATTTATCTATGCTTGATTATCAGTCACTCAAAAAAGCCAGCATGCGATCAAATTGACTTGATCCAATTAAGTAGTGATTGCTGAGTGCAATTTCCACCCTTCTCAGAGATGACATTTGCCCAGGAACAATGTCATGAGACATGTAATGATAAAAGAATGTGACATTAAGCTCTTTAACGTGGTAGCTGCTGATGATGATGACGGGGTAGAGGGGCCAGTAGGGACAGCTCCAAAAACTGTTGAGCCACTCGAATTTGTTGTGTTTAACACTGATGAACTTGTGCTGCAATTCCAAATCAAACCTTAATAAGGATTCTTTCTCTGTTTTAAGTGCTTAAAAAAAAAAAAAACAAAGTAATAGAGGTGGTTAGGAGTGTTCACCTAGTGGATGCATATTGACATGTCCCAGTACCTGTAATGATGATTAAAAAATACATAAGGAAAGAGAAAATCCAATGTTATTTTGCAAATGGTTGATGCTATTATATTAGACTTACAAATTAATTTAAAAAAGAAGGAATCATAAACCATATATAAAATCAGTCTATAGACAATTATGCTATGGACACAACACTTTTCACAATTGCTGACGTGACAAATTGTAATCAGAATGATCACAACTTATAGCTTAGTCCTTGTGAAAATTATTGTGTCCTTAAAACTTATTGTTCTATAGACGGTTAAAAATTAGAAGCCACTCTCCATGGAGTTCCTAGGAATTATTACCATAGTCAATAATATGGCATAATTAAATGGCACAATAAGGAGACATTGCTTACTTGGGTCAGTGCTTGTAATCATAGCAGTTCCTCCAAAATTACAGCTATTTGGAACTGGGTTCTTCTGATAATACGCATTAAACGCATATGATGCATGGTCACGAACGGTGGTGGGGTTGTAACAACTTCCACTAGGCTGAATTGCTGAACAATCAACTCCACCATACCCACAAGCATAGTCTAAAGCAACTTGTAACTCTTTTTGTGGTGCACTTTGGGTAGCAACACACCAGCTAGCCCCTGAAGCTGCAGGTAATGCAGTTGCAGGAGTTGGGTTTGTAATTGGGGTCAAGGGTACTGCTGGTGTGCTTGTATCAGGGTTTGAGGTTGGGTTTATAATTGGAGTTGTTGTAGAAGGTGTGGTACTGGCTGGAGTTATTGTAGGGACTGTTGTGATTGGAGTGGTAATGTCTTTTTGGGTAGTTGAAATTGAGGAAGTGAAATGCAACAATTGTTTTGCTTCACGGTCTTGTTCTGTGCTGTACCCTATTGATATCTTCTTTGTTAAAATTGAACCTGTAGTTGAAATGAAATAAAAAGTTGAGGTGAAACTTTACTTTTTGTCTGTATGTACTACTTTTTCAACAAATCAGGCTAAATCTCAATAGGAAGAATACAAAATAAGGTTGCTAGATTCAAGCTGTCTACCTATAACATGTAAAGTGACAAGAAACCTAAAATATTGGTTTTTCTATTTATTAGGAGACTAGGAAAAGCATAAAAAACACAAGCTCTGCTTACGTTATTTAATTTTGAAACCTAATATCAAATTTTGTACATGAATTCAAAAGTCACAAACTTGTCATGATATTAGGTTGATAAATTCAGATAGGATACTATTTTGGGTGGACTTAATAACTTTACTGACCCATCAATACTTCACTTCCCTGCTCTTCTAATTAACTTTGCAAAAGATAATATGTATATTAAAAGAAAAGGGGTAGACAAATTCAGTTAGATGTTTGGTACCTAAAGGGACTTGACCAAATCTGAGAGACAAAATAGTTTGGTCATTTCAATGTCCTAATTTAGCACTCAAGATTAGGATGGACTTGTAAACGCAATCTGACTGTTGAAAGGAGCAATTTTAATAAGAAGAAAACGACACAAAAATTGGCTTGTGATGTGGATATCAGACGCCAAAATAGGTCATATGTAATGGTCAGCAACCAGAAAATTTTTTTTCTAAAAAAGATAAAGAAAAAGAAAAGGGAGAGAAGAGGACAAAGCTAGAAATTGAGCACGAAGGATCATTGAATAGTACTAAACCATATCCAACAGAATACTACCCATTTGGAGAAAAACAATCAGTAAAGTGTGAAGCTGTAAAGTGCGAATTCAAAGTATAAGAAGTTAAGAACTGCATTTGAAATGGCAAAATTCAAAGCCTACTTCAGCCAAGTAATTAGTGCTAAACTATTCAATCATATGAGAGAGAGAGAGAGAGAGAGAGAGAGAGAGAGAGAGAGAGAGAATTGTGACAGTAATGGAAAAGCAAAGAAATTTGGTGTCCAACATGTGAAGCAGCAAAAGTGTGAAATCGAAATATAATAACTACATTTGAAATGAAAGAATTCACAACACCAGATTCAATACTTTTATGTTTCGATGATTATCTGGGATCCTAATGAAGGAAGAGAATCAAAGCAATTGAAGTATGAATACAAAGAATAAGAACCGCATTCAAAATGGCTTAATTCAGAGCCAGAAGACTCTATCATATTTCAATGTAAGCCTCAAATGAAAAAATTCCCAGCAAAAGAATTCATCAGAGGTCTTGGAAAGCCGTTTGTTGCTAAGAAAAGGAGAATATTTTCACATGTTAACACAAAGAAAGGAAGGAAAAGAAAAAAGACCCAATTGGAATTGCTGCCTTATAACAAAATAAAACAAGATTCCCAGTTAGAATGGAAGTAATAAAACCATATATTATAATGAATTAACTAATAAGAAGCATACCATACAAACAAGACAAAGCAACTCTCTTACCTGAACAGAGGAAATGACCCAATAGGAGAAATATGAGACAGGTAAAGACCCTTTCTTCCATCTCAAATGCTTTCTTCTTCTTCTTCTTCTTCTTCCTCTTGTCCTTTAATGGTGCTAGCTCTTCAATAATCAAGTTCTGCTTTCCCACTTGGTTTGAAACAGAGAAAAGTGAAGCAAAGATATCATAAACTAGAGAAGAATCAATGATGTTGTTGGAAAGTAGAGGATAGTGTAGCTCTTGACCTGTGTGTAAATATATATATGTTTTGTGGAATAAGTGCACCCTTTAGAGAGAGAAAGAAGAAAACTTGAGAAAAGGAAAGGAGACATGGGGATGGGGTGTATGTGAGAAGGTGGAAGCAAGAAGGGGTAGGCCTCAAAAAGGAGGGAAAAGGTAGGGAAGAAGGTTGAAAAAAAAGAAAGTAAAGGACAGTTTTTTTTGCAATGTTGGTTTGTAATGTGGGCTGGTTAAGTGATGATTGTAATGATGGTGATGATGTGTGCATTTTTTGCCTTTTTTCTTTATGCTTCTCCTTTTTACTGTTTTATAGGTCTAAATTTCTGCTAAATCAAACACAGATCTTGAACTATTAGTCTTTACTGTTTGGAGAAGTGCTCTAATTTTTAAAAACTTGGCATGCTTATCTTCCCACTCATAGTTAAGGGTGGTGATTAGTGAGGTCCTGAAGTCAAGTCTTAGTAGGTTTGCCGGTTATTTTCTAAGAAAAATAATGGTTTTGAGAAAGAAAATTGCTAAAGTTATCAGCAATTTTATTATAGAAGGTCATTGCAAATTAATTTGACAATAAATAAATAAATATGTGAATTACCTTATATATTACACACATGAGCTTGTAAAACTTAGGTAGAAAATCATTAATATGTCTAAGGTAAACTGCGTATTTAGTTCTTATTCTTTATATCATATTTTAATTAAGTCCATAACATTTCAATTGTGTCAATTTTAGTCTCTAAATTTTCAGTACCGTATCAGTTTAGTCTCTGCTGTTATCTTTTGTATAGAAATTACTAACGTTATAAATGGCCAAACTAAATAATTAGTTTCCGTGGATATGACAATAAATTAATTTTTTATTTTGTCTATTTGCCATACCAGAAATTTTCATCAAAAAGATAATGGTAGAGACTAAATTAATACAGCACTGAAAATGTTAGTGACCAAATTAACACAATTAAAATATTAAAAACTAAATTAAAATATAATATAAATGATAAGATCAAATAAGGAGTTTACCATATTTCTAACATTATTGTTTTTAAGAAATTTATTACTAAAGTAAAAACTAATTAACTAATATACCACATTCATTACAAACCATATCAATTAAAATAAAAAAAGGAGGGTAGTTGGTTGCAGAGATTATCTGACTGGAGTGTGCCCAGGATACTAAAGGTGACAGTCAAGTTTCCTTTCTTTTTCACTCTCTCTCTCTCTCCCCCCCTGGGCTTTATGTGCTTTTCATTGTGGTTGAGTTGATTTTAGAGCAAGACTTTGTTGTTCGGTTGTTACATGACCATGACTACTCCAACTGCACAAGCACAGTCTGTGATTTTTCATCTTTATTCCTTTTGGAGATCCATCTTGTCATTTTTTTTTACACTTTAACTGATTCCTTGTTTGCAAAGATTAACGGTGACCCTTAAGTTTCAAGTTCAATCTGATAATGTTCCACAACTTGTCTAACACAAAGTAGTAAACATTCTTTAACCTTCCTTTTAGTATATTTGCTTTGGATTTGGGTGACACATGGTGGGCTTCCATTGAAGTTGTGGATGTGGTAGTCTGATCAGTGATCAGTAGCTTTAGTACTATGGTTGGGTTCTTGACTACACTAGAAAATTGGGGCTCCCACCCCAATTGCTAAAAAATATTTGTTTAAGCATGTCACTCTGAACCATTATTATCCACTTGAACTATTGAAGTATGACAACTTTTTTTTAGATAGACTTCTTTGGAGTACAGTATGCCAACACCACATGAAGTTCAAAAAACTTGCACTCAATAGTTTAGTTTCATTGGTGTAGCTACTTTGTTCATAAGCCTCTTAATTTTTTGTACTAATGAAAAAAAATTAAGGGTATTAAATTACATTTAAGTCACGGAGTTTAACTTAAATTTTAAATTAAACTTTAAATGTTTTTTTTTGGGTATCAATTTTGACCCTATAAATTTAAAATTGTTACCTTGTATACCCCAAATGAATTTATTTTAACAAAAGATAATGGACACCATGTAAGTTGTAATGTTGCAATAATACTAAAAAGCATTTTATAAGAATATCTATGTTTCCTCGTATTAAAATTGAATTAGATGAGTAGGGGTGTGTGCTGAGTCTCACATTCGACATATATTGGATTGATTTGAGCTTTATAAATAACTACAAAAAATCTTATATTATTTTTTGATAATTTGATAGTTGGGGTGGTATATTTGAACTCTAAATGTGTTCATTGAAAACACCAAGAGATGTTAGTTAAGTTATAAAGCTCTTGACAGCTACAAGAAATCTAAATCTCGATGATTTGATTAGTACAATTTTAAAACTATAGGCATAGGAATTAATTTGAAACCAGATATTTATGTAATTATCCCAAAACATTAATAAATACTATGAGTGATTAATAAGTCTTGGTTGCCGTTATGATCACGAAAAATATGCAGTAGATGACTAGATGCTTACTTTAATTTGGGGACCATAGTTTAAAAAAAGCAAAATAAATTGGAGAAATTGGCCTCAAAGTGGACCCTTCAAAACTCTATCCTGAGCCTTGCACTTTTGACCAATTGGATTCGAAAATAAACCTATGTTTATAGCATCTATTAAAATAAAATAAAAAACCTATATTATAGTATTTTTTTTAGCCTCCTATAACCTTTATTGGCATAAAGGCCCTTCTTGATCGTTGCTCCCATTAGATTATTTAATTTGAAGGCCTTTGATAGAGACTATCAATAATAAAATTATTAGAGGTTGGATGATCAACCTGTTAAATTAATTTACCCCATAGACCATACCAACTACAAACATTTTCTTTTCATATTTACAAATCTTGAATTTGCGTTCCTAACCTTTTGAAACCTCCTAATTCTTTGCACACATGACATTCAGTACAGGCCTAACTAGGGAAACTTTTCCTGCAGATGAATTTAATTAGTTAAACTTCGTTGAAATCAAGAAGCTTGTTTATGATTTTGATAAGAATAATGTTATGAATACAACAAAATGTCACAATAATTTCACAACAATCTTAAACTAGTATGCCAACTCCAACTAATTATTTTTTTAATGACTAATTTGAAAATGTTGTGAAATTGTTATGAATTTTTGTTGTATTCATCCTTATGATAATAGCTAGCACATGATTTTTTTTTTCTTTTCTCAAATACAACTGTCTTACAAAACATAGAAAAAATTTCATATTTATTTTTTTTGCAAGAGTAGTGTTTATTGCACATTGTATGTGTATTAGTTTTTTACAAAGAAGAACTATATATCATATATATATATATATATATATATATATATATATGCTTTTAAAAAAGAGATTATACTTGAATCTGTATATTTTTCATTTTACATTTACATTTTCTTAGAAACATTTTGAAAGTCAAAGAGTCAATTAATCAGATGAGAGATGAGAGTGAGAGCTTGGAGTACGAGTACTTTTGTTTTTAATGTTTTTGTAATTTTATAATGAACATGTTGGAGTACTTGAAGTCTTCAACCACACAAAATGGGACTGGCACTGGAGAAGGCCTGAGTGAGCCCGCCGCCCCCTCACATGATTATGGCCCCCACCATCATGTGAGACACGTCTCCACCCATTGAAATAGGCCCAGTTACCTCTTTTAACTCTTTAAGAAAAAAAAATAATATAAAGTTTTTTACTTTTTGGGTAAAAAATTGAAAGTTACCAATCAATATCAATTGCCTAATACATGTTAGAGTGAGGCAATTGATATTGTTTTTAATCTAGGCAAAATAGTTTATTACTTTTCAATACCTTCGGCTGATGCTAGGATTGCCTTGTGGGTAGGAACATGGGGACTTGCATAATTGTTGTCTTTAGCATGCTACAAAACAAGTGAATACGGCCAAAAACCTTATAATTTAGTAACATTATTTATTCTTTTTTAAGAGGTATCGAGATTTCAATATTCATTTTTTCGTTATTGTAACTATTAAATTATAAAAGAAGTGAATATGTTATTGAAGTTGTCTCTTTTTGAATGAGTTTAAGAGTTCACTTATTAGCTTCCTTCTTTCTTCTTTGTCTTTACTACAACAAAAAGATTAAAAATAAATATCTCATTTTATTTTTCCGTAGTTATTACTTAAAAAAAAACCACTAGCAAGCCATTGTAGCTAGACTTAGCAAACAAGTTGGGTTGATAAAGTACAGGTTTGGGGCAGAGATTTATTGGACTAAAACGGTCTGCTATTCCTATGACCTTTACTCGTACAAGTTTTGAGTTTATACTTTTTTTTTTTTTTTTGGGTCCAAGTCAAACATCGGAAAATATATTTCAAGGCACCATAAAGAGTGTACTCAAACATAAGAACACAAAAAGTTTTTCCTGAAAATGTTTTTACTGAAAACATGTTTTTAGTCTTAATAAGAGCGATTTTCTGGTCAGGTAAAAGTTTTTTACTTGCTCCAAATGTTTGGAGATGAAAAAAGCCTTTTGGGGGGGGGGGGGGGCGGGGGGAATTATGTTGAAACATACGCATCACTTTTTTAATGCTCCAACAAAACCCCATATTCATTGATGTAAATTCTTTTTAGTTGAATTTTAGTGAATTATCTACGCGGTTAAGTATTAATGAGTGAGGCTTTAGGTCCAGTGCATGTAGTGTACTAGACCCATTAAGATGGTGACATATATTCAAAAGTAAACGTGTGTTATAATCTTTATGGGTCTAGTGCAACTGAACACTGAACTCAAATCTCACCAGTATTAACTAAATCTTCCTTAGTTGAAAAGATCCATATCTTGTTACAGTGTGATTATAAACTCATGTGTTATTAATTAAAAAAAAAAACAATTTAAAATTTAGTTATAAGGTGATTAAACCCACCAGTTACATTTATTGCTACATAGTTTAGAAGGTTCACGTGATAAAATCATAAAACTTGTATTACGTTTAACATATTCCCAAAAGAAATATAGAAATCGCACAATTCACGTGTTAATTATTAGGTAACCTGTGTCTCAACTCTCAAGCTTGACGGCATCAAATAGAGAAAATCGAGATGATGAAGAGCGTAAAGCTGGCTACCAACATTGGTCCAAAGGCAAAGATGTCTATTCTTAGGAATTAGAGAGTCAATTCCTAAGTTTGGGTCAAAAAGCTCCTCATGAGCATGTCCCTTCCTAAATTTTCGGTCTTAAAATGAACTAACTTGATCTCTACTTGACACTACATTGATCACCTGCATTGCATGAGAGAGGTTGGATTTTATGCTATTAATTTATGATGGTTTGCTGTTGGTACTTGATTGGATTATTCATTTGCCTCCTTAGGCATCTGTGCAAATGCTTTGCACTCAAATACCTTAGAGTGAAAATAAAAAACATCTTTTCCGGTTCATACTCTCTTTGAAATATCAAACTCCAATGGAACATGACCAAAAGATTTGAGATTCTTTATAGTTTTAACAATAACTCTCCACTACAAAGTTTTGAAAACCATATTTATTTGTGACTTTGAATTTTACCACGTCATTAATATTTAAATAAATAGTGGTTATTACTATTTTAATATTTATTTAAATTACTGATAACATGGAAAAATCCAAACAACTTATTTCAAATTGAATAGGTAGAATTTTATGAACTCTCTAGTAGAGTTACTCTTACGAAATATTTGTGACACAACAGTCAATATTAAAGGGTCCATGAATAATTGTAGAGCATAGATACTGAACAAAAGGAAGCCCAGTGGGGTTTATGAACTCCAGACATTGCAATTGACCAATCTTGTTGTGTAGTACATTTCTAGTTCATGATAATAATTGAGCTGTGACCACAAGCACTCCCAGCCCAAACATTATCACATCAAAATTCCCTGCCCAAGCCTAACATGGTAATTGTAGTCCATTAGAATCTGGGTGAAACCCCATGTTCCCTGTTTAGTATTTCAACTCTCATCCATTGCTCACAGCCACAAGTGATAGCTAGGAGGATTGGATAATATCTTCAGCAACTGAAAACAAGAACCACAACAAATGATACCATCTTGTTGCTGCTCACTCACCCCATTCTCATCATCAACCTCCATATCCAAATTCATCTCAGACCAACCTTACCTCACCATGCTAGAAAAACAATGCACCAACATGAAAGACCTTCAGAAGATTCATGCCAACCTCATCAAAACTGGCTTAGCCAATGACCCTATTGCT